>NC_072023.1:12053705-12283047 GCF_027791375.1 Indicator indicator | reverse complement strand
TCTGTTAGATTTGAGAAAAGCACATTTTTATTTTTGCCTGGGAGAGTAGAAAGCAAGTATTTTCAGTTTCATCAGGGACAGTCAGTGGGTTTTTAAATAGGAACGAAAATTTAGAGTGTTTTTTATTACTATTATTTGTAGCTAAGGCTTTGGAAGCACAGTCAGAGTTGTTCTTGTAGTGTTATCAAAGTCAGTGGATTTGCTGAGGTTTGTGCTAACTGTAGAAGTGGCTCTGTGTCTTTTGATAGTGCTGGAAATCATCAAAAAGAACAAGGAAAAAGCCTTGTTTTTTTTTTTTTCCCCACAGATACTAGCACTTCTCTTTCCTCAATTGTAAAGAAACCTCTGGGTGTTGGCTGAGAGTGTTAGCGTCGAGTGTACAGGCTGAGCGATCTCAGACTGTTCCTTGCTTCCTCCAGCAAAGAGTTTAATCACTCTCCCAGGGTGGAAGAATTGGGTGCTTGCATAAGCTGGTCAAGCTCTGCTCAGTATGAGGTTGATTCACCAGCTTGCTGACTCCACACTGTCTTAGCTCCTCACTGGATGGCACAAGGCATGGCTTAGAAAGAAATGCAGTGAGAAAGGCAAAGGTGTGGAAACCCACCAGGGTTCACTGCCCTTGGCTGGAAGCGACATGAGTTAGGACAGGTTAAGTGGTTACTGCCATGGTGGGCTTAGGCAGTAGGCACACATATCCAACACTACTATTATAAACCTAAAATACTGCTTGTGGTAGTATGGCTTTGATATCTGTGTTGTATCAATGTGGCTTCAATCTCTGCATTTGTATCCCTGGTGTGTGAGTCTGTAGGGTGAGCAAGAGGATTAAAAATCAGTGCATGTTTAAGTGAAAGGTTGAAACTCTTGAGATGAATTTACTCAGGCCTGTTTGCTTACAACTATTCCTCTGAGAGGTTTAATCAGTGTGGCTGAGTGATTTCTATCCCTGCAAATTAGTGAGCATTATCTTAGTGGGCAGTAGAGATAGGAGAGGGCATCTGGAGGAGTCATGATGACTTAGCAGAGCGAATTGCCAGTGCCATCTGCAGCTTTGAGGAAAGCAGGGAGGAGGCAGTGGTGCACGTGTACTCACTGTGTGGATGCATGGGGAAGGCTGTACCTAGCTCTTTATCATCTGTTTCTCACCCAGACTCAAATGCTTCATGAAGACCCAAAGAATGTGTAGTCCATTGTGTTGAGGAGAGAGCCTAGTACTGGTATTCCTGCTTCCTTGATGAAGACCTGTCATGTAGCTCTGCTTGACTCTCATCACACGCTGTTCCTGATGCAATGGACGTGGCCATAGTGCCTGTGGCATTTTGGTGGCTGGGCTTTTAATGAAGTTTAGTGTTAATAAAAACCCCAAACACACCTCTCCCTTTAAATCCCATGATGTGGCAGTTGTCATCCTGTGAGAGTGACTTTCACCTTGCCTGTCTTTCTTTAGGGGAAACCTACTGACCCATGGAGTTGTTGTGTAGGTATTGCTGGCAGTAATTTATCCTGTCACACATGGGGTAAAGAATTCATCATCAGAAATGCAGACTCTTACATATTTGTGAAATGTCAGTTTGACAGAAGTACTGACAGCTGGCAGCTTTCCAGCAGACCAGTAATTGCTTAACTGTGAAAAATGGCAGAAGATAGACAAATGTATTGGAAAAAGAAAAATCTCTAAAATAGCAAAGTGGTGCTAATGTGATATAATTCATAACTGGTTGCGGTTACTAAGAGTCACCTTCAAGCATTTGAGTCTATTCTTTCTTCTCTAGCAAGTGATTTACGTAATGACAGATAGCTCAGCAAAGCTACCTGACTGAAATCAGATTGTTTCTTACCTTGTTTGGTCTTTGTCCACATTCTCATGCCCATATTTTGAGAGCCAACTGGGACTGACTGGGCTAAATGCATTTACAAATGTTTTTGTCAGGTTACAGAAGAGCAGATATTAAACATTCATTCCTACTGTGATTGAAGTGGGATTTTAAATATTTAAAGGAGTAATTTATGTAAAGGGAATTCCTACTGCTTCCTAAAATGATCATTTTTCATAATGTGAGTTTGGATATCCACATTCAATTAATCTAAAATTTCTATTGCTTTAGTCTTGCTCCCTACACATTAGGTCTTTATATTAAAATGTGTTCTCAGTACATGTCAGCAGGCCTGTATTTTAAGCTAATTATGATTGTCATCCTTATCATACTTGATTACTTTTTCCCAAGGACAGAAATTGTTGGGCAAGTGGCATGGGGGTGGAAATTGGAGCTCTGAGCCAATAAATGTAACAATGACAGAACTGGGACACATTACCTGATCGCTAAAATGATTCAGACCACTTGCAGATGAATTGTTTCCCTTGTTAATTCATGCAAATGTGGCCTGGAGGTTAAAGGAATTGATCTTGAGATCAAGAGGTCTCTGTTTTATTTCCAGCTCTGTCACCAGCTTGTTTTCTGACCTTCAGCAAGTCATGACTGCATCAATACACTTGCATTGATTTTCAACTCACATGCATGATGTACTTCAGTATACCGCTGAATCTGAGCTGAAGTGGTACCCACAAGGTTACACAGGAAGACTGTAAGGGAGCAAATGCAGAGTTCAGAAGTAAATTCCAGTGGGAAGTATAAACTGTGGGGCATCTTGCTTCCCGACAAGAATTTTGGCCCAAGACTCAAGCCCATTGCCTGTGAGAAGTGCTTGTATATGATGATGATGTGGAGGAAAACCGTAATGGCACTTCTCAAGTTGCATTGGTTGGCTCTTGACAAATAAGTAAGAACTGTTCTATAGGAACTTTAAATACAGACAAATAACAATTAGAGAGGTTTGGGGTTTTTTTTCAGTAGGGAATCTATTTTTTGCTGAAGATGTTCTTGAATGCTCAGTTTCAGAAGCAGTATGTTTTATCATCAGTTTTGTATTTCTGTTTTATCATCAGTTTAGTTTTTAAATACCATTTGTTTTACAGTTTAGTAACACAAAAGTTCTCTGGGGCAAGAGTCCTTGAAGCACTCATAGTGGAGGGAAGGAAGGTGGAAGTAGGCAGTGCTGAGTAATGCGAGTAGTTGTTTGTTGTATACATACGAGAAAGACAACAGATTTGCTGCTCTTGCTGCTACCTGCAAAAGTTCTGAAGTTTTTCTCTTTGCTTCAAAGTGAATTTCAGATTTTACACAGGGAAAATTATTCCTGTATACCAGTGACAAGTTTGCTTCTGTCTTCTATATGGATATAATCCTCAATAGCACCTTTTACTCTGTTAACTCTATCCTGAGTCTTCCCCCATGTTTTTTTTTGGCCCAGCTCCAGGCTTTTGCTCTGAAGGGGATATTTTTCTCCCCATTACGGAAAGCAGACTCACCGATGTTTGCAGAGAAGGTGATGCAGTGTAACAGCACTGGTACCAGTGACCTTGGCTTGACTTGTTCCACCTGGCAGAGCATCCCATGTTTCCTGTTCTCCTCTCCCAATTCCCCATGCTCACTGTGTAAAGTGACTCATTACACCTTGCTGCATGATCTGGAAAGTCCAGTCTGACTTGAAGCCAGCCAACTGAGAGCTGTCATCACTGCATGGAAGATGACAGTGGAGTTGACTTGTGGCCATGTTGTCCTTGCCTTAGAGCCCTCTCTTCTTTCCCCTGGCAGGTCTCTGTAGTACATGTGATGGTAGTAGGAGCCAGCTGGGCATCTGTGTGACCTGTGTCTCTGTTCCCTCCTGCCCAGGGCTGTGGATGGCAGGCTGTGCCTACCCACACAGGACCTCAGTCACCAGGCAGCAGGGCTTCTCAGCATGCATCTCTCCAGCTGGGTGCTCCTCCTCGCTGCGCAGCACGGGCAGCAGCTTGCATCGGGGTAGGCGGATGTGCTCTGCTTTTATTTTTATCCAGTGTAGCTAAGGCACTGGTAGTACAACTCAAAAGAACAACCTAATAATAAACCTGTGCTTGCATTGAAAATCTGGGCTGAGTGTCCCTGCTTGGCAGTGTCTTCTTGCTGCTGCTCTCTTTTGAAGCGGTTTGGATAGGCATGGGTTGGTCATGCATTTGGCCACAGTTAGCAATGTGGTACCAGCTTGTATTTTAGGAAACAGCCATAATTCAGGAAAGTTGTTGTGTTTAGTGCTGGATTGTGTAATTTGTATTTTGAATAACCTCCTGGGTGTCGAAACCCAGTAGCACTGGTGCTTGTGTAGTGACAGCAGTGAATGACAGAATCAGGCAAGAAAGTTGGACAAATCTTTTGTGTAAAGGCTGTCATTGAAAAGAGATAGGTACTAGAATTTGGTTTAACACTTTTTTGTTTTTTAATTTATGCTGATTATGAGCACCTTTTTATTAAGTCTTATTTTAGCTTTATCATTTTCTCCCCATTTTTGTCAATTTTTTAGAACTAATTTTTACTCCATTGCAGAAGAGAAAGGTCATGGGAAGGGGAAGGTGATCCAGGGAGGAAGAAGTGTTTGCTCTTGCTGTGTTCTACACTTCTCAAGTCAAACAGTAATGCTGGTTATGCAATGTCATAACTGTTAGAAATAAATTGCATCATTAGTGACCATTGCGGGTGGCCTGCAGTTCATCTCACTTATGTCCTTTCAGTGTGATTTGGGCAGTGAGATGTATTAAGTGCTTGTTTGAGAGGTTAGTGTGTAGACAGTGATTTCACCAAGTGACAAGCAATGGGGTTGGCTGTCAACCTGCATATGGTTAGCTTGACGCCTGGCCTTGATGACTGCTTTTAATGGCAACTTTTTGCTGGGAAGCTGAAAGTCTTCCTTTGGCTTTTAGCATTTCTGTCCCACATACTGTACTTAATGTGGCCAATAAAAGACCTTTTGTGCTTCAGACGTTTCCCCCTGGCACTTTAATCCTGGCCTAAGCTTTGGTGTGAGAAGAAATGGCATTGATGGGAGGGAGCTACTGCTGTAGAAATTTGCAGAGCCCACATGAGTTTTGCACAGCTCTTCCTATGTTGTGTCTGGATGGCAAAGAAGAAAAATGCTGTTTGGGTTTGGAAGAATCATTTTGGTCACTTACTTCTCAATATTAACGTTTATCTGAGTATCTTAATCTCTAGTTTAAAGGGAAGGAGGAAGCCTGTGTTTTGTTTTGTTGTGTTTTGTTTTGTCTGCATTGAGCAAACAGATGCTATTTGGAAAACATGGGAGAAAGGAAATGAAATGTTGTGGTTTCTTCCTCAAGTGTTGTCCTTGCAATAGAAATCCATGATATAGCTTGTTGACTTTTTGATTAGACAAATAGCATTGGGAAACCCTGTGTCCTGGGAAACCTTACTCATGTACATAGTTTAACTCTGTGTTTTGGCTGTAGAAAGAGCTAACAGATGAAGGGAAGAAACCCTTATGTTTGTTTGGGACTCCTTGTGCTTCTGTTTTGTTTCCCCTTTTCTCTCTGTGCCCTGTGTGTTGTATTTGACTTGTGGGTAAGGATGACCTGACTGCTGGCTACTGTTTGGGACTAACAGGTTGAAATGAGCCTCAAGCCCTGAATACCATCCACAGAGAGAGACCAGAAGATTCAACTCCCAGCTGGTGATGGGGAAGCTTTGCCAAGGCTTCTTTCCATGAAATACGTTGTATTTCCACCCTGTTCCATACAAAGAAGCCTCAATGCAAAGAACCAGCTCCAGCAGGGATGTTCTGGAGAAAAACAGGTCTGGAAAGAGATGGCTGATGTTGCATTGTCCAACCAGAGACTGGTGTTTAGCAGTAGCTGTTGTGGTGGTGGCATTTGGACAGCTGGATGATGCCATCAGGGTGTTTTGAGAAAAAAAGCCACAAAGGAAAGTTTATGGAGGAGCTTGTACCAAATCCCCAAACATATTATTCCTAAGAGCTTGAACTTTAACCTAGGGCAGTTTATTTGAATTCCAGTACTTAGCAGCATTAATACTATGGCAAGAGGACAGCAAAGAGAGCCTCCAACTTAAAAGGACATTCCTCAGTGAGGCATGAATTAAATAAGGTCCTCTGAGTGCTGAGGCTAGGGTGGGCTGCTTTGAAGGGAAGCAGCACAGCTGCAACAGAAACAGTTAAATTGTCTTGACATTGTAAGCAGAGTACACAGCAAACCACCCTGTATTTTAATTTCCCTATAGTATAAGGAAGACACAAATTAACATCTGCAGAGCATGGAATTAATCCTGTTCATATGAGAGGATCTAAATAAAACCATTGGTTACCTTTACCCTGCACTCTTTTTTTATGTTGCAATTACCTCAGGGTGATTAGAAGCTCTGATTTTTCAGCTTCACATGCATCCTCATCTACAGCCTTTGTATCCCTTGCTATTTTGTGGGCAATGCAAAACAGCAAGAAAAGAATATAGCTAAGGTCTTGAGCAGTAAAATTAATGCTACTGGTTTGGATTTGGTTTTGGTTTTGGTTTTATTTTTTCAAATGCACATATTCAGGACTCATTTGAAATTTGCACACATTTGGCAGAAGCCACAAATGCAATATAGCAAAAGTGGTTTCTGCAGGGTTAATGACAGTGAGATTGTCACCCTGAGGTCTTCTAATTTTCTTTTCTCTTCAGGGTTCCCATTTCAAGGAAACATTCATAGCTGAGGTGAAGGCAGTCTTCATTTCTAAGAGAGTTTGTATTTGCCTGAAATCTTTTTTTTCTGACACTAACTTTAGCTGGAGCACAGCCTTGATAACTATATTTCTTGTCCATCCTCTCAGAAAGTGACATGTAAGGTCTTGGACTGCTTTCCATATTCACAGCCTTTAGTTGTGCAGGGGGGTGACTGCTCTTTGTTTAAACATTTAAGATAGAAAATTGAAACTGTGTGCATAAAATGGAAAGGAAAACCTACTTTTTGTTGAGAAGCAGGAAAGCACTCAGCAGTGTCTCTGTCAAACCTCTCCTCTGATCGTGCCTTTGTGTGTCTGTGACAATGCTGTCAACCTCGAACTCTGTCATCTTCTTTAACTGCCTTAACTGCAGGAAAAACAAAGTGCTGAGTGAAAACTATAAATAAAACTGGGCATGCCTTCTGGCCTCCCTTTGGTGTATGTAGTTCTTGGTGTTGTAATTTGCCTGCCTCTCAAGTCTCTTATTTGCTATTTTACTTTTCACATGTTTTAGCTAATGTAGGGCCTCTGAGAGGACAGGATCTCCTGGGAATAGAGAAGGGGAGTGACAGTGCTGAGCTGGGAGTGGGACACTGAGGCGGTGCAAAAGGGCTGCCAGGCTGAGGGATGGGATTAAAGCCCTGGAAGTCTAGAGGGACACACAGGAGAGGGCTGTTTCCTGTTTCCTCTTGAGCGACTGAGTCCCTACACATTCAGTCCCTTCTCTTCCTTGCCACTTGTTCTGACCCCTTTGTTACTCCTTGCTCTGGTTGAGTGAGATCAGAGTTCCTGGTGTGGTGTCCAGGTTAGTGAGTAAATTGGGGATTTTCTTGGCTTATTGCTTTGGGAATGTGGTGGGAGGGAGGTGGACAGTAGTGGAATAAGTAGAATAAGTGAGGGAAGAGAAATGGTTAGCAGGAAATGAGCCAAGAAGATTGGCAGGGGCATGCAGGGGCAGCAGCAGAGTGATAAAGGGAATAGTTCAGGGCGGGGATTCGGGGGTGCAGAATGAGGAAAGGTCAAGAAGGAGAGGATAAAGTTTTCAGAAAAACAGAACAGGTTTTGACAGGAAAATATGTCAAGAGCTTGATTAAGTAGAGTACACAAAAGCAGTGTGTTCTGGGAAAAAAAGGTAATTAAATAAGAGACTTCTATTAGATGAAAAAACTCACATTGCCATTTTCTCAGATTATCACTTCAGCTTTTAGCCTGGAAGCCTTGTAATGAAGTAGATAGGAGAAAAATATAGAGAATGGAAAGGAGAAACCAAAATAAACTGCCATTTAATTGTTGGGTTTTGAACAGTAAAACATAATGCAGCATGTTTCAACTCCTGAAATTGAAGTAACTGCAAAATAAAAGAATACCAGCATCTGGTGGTGGGTGTGCTATGCCACTGTCAATATATTCACTCATAGCTGGGTATAATACAATCAGTCATATCATACCTGCATGAATAGTTCCATATATACACAGAAATGGTGTCCTTCCCAGCTGAATAAAATGGTTTGACTGTGTTGCCTGCTGAGAGCTCAAGCAGTCTGTCTTGGTAAATCTCCCTTTTGCTGCAGAGAGTTCAGGTACAATTCCCAACCATGTAGAAGGACAGAGATCTGTTTGAGTTCATGAAGCTGAGATCATTTATCTCAACTTGGAAAAGGGTAATATGTGACAACCCCTTATTGTAAATTTGAAATCAGATCAGATTTTCTCACTTGTTGGGTTCTATTATTTAACACAGCTTTTATATATAACTCCTTGATAATGACTGATTAATATTTAATGAAGACAAATGGAGTTTTCAGTGTAAAACGTAAGGATTATCCTAGAAGCAGCAGCTTTCTGAGATTGTTCCCTCCAGGTCAGTCCTATCTGCCATTCAACTCTGTAGCTTGAGAAAGCATCACTTAAACTGTAATTTTTCTTCTGCTTTATATTTTTAAGCTGAAAGTGTAAAATACTTCCAATTAAAATGCAGTTTCACTGTTTCAGCTTTCAAGAACTTGTGATAAAATTAATCCACACAGAACTGAGAGCAGAGCGAGATTGTAATATATCACAGGAGCCTTCTCTGCAGCCTTGGAAGGTTAACAAGAGACAACTAGCCTAAACATCTTTTCACAAATAAAAGTTCTCCAAGTTAAAATTAGTTCTCCAAGCTGGTGACATTCTTTTTTGTTTAATAATACAATATTTGAATGTCAGAATTTCTCCCATACAGGTGCATATGGGAATGAATAAACCCAAAGTTAAATTGGCAAGCGAATGCATATTAATCTGACAAGCTGATTTAAAAAATATTTGATAGTTTGTAAAAATACCTGTAACTGGGAAATTATCACTAAGCAGATACGTTTCCCATGGGATCCTTGGGGGAACCAGAGTTTGGGCTGATGCTGTGGTGCTGTGTGCTGAGAGGGCACCCTGCTCTCAGCAGCTTGTAGTGCTATCCTTTGACATATTCAGAAGAAAGCAAGAAAAGTGAGGAAAAAGCCTAGAAAACTTGCCACAGAATGATGGAAAGTTAATGGGTACCTTCATCACTACATATAGGTCCCTGCATAGAGGGAAGAGAACTATAGCCATGAGGAGCAGTCAGCTGCACAAGGTCCAGTGGCTGAAAGGTGAGGATAGCTTACCAAAAGGGTATGTTTGGAGAGTTTGACATCAAATCAATTTCACAAAGGTGGATTTTCTTGTCCTGGCAAATTTAGAAATGAGTTCTGAAAGATGAACTATAACTTAATTGGCATTATTTTAGGAAATTCTTCTGGAAAAGATGCTTTGCTTTTATTTTTGCTCTCCTGCTCTTTATATTGCTCTCTGCATGAGATTTCACACATGCAAGAATAGCATTTGTTTCCTGTGGGAAAACTTTTTATTGAGTCTGTGGTTCTGCCTAGCAGTTTTGTTGCCTGTCTTCTTCAGAGTCGTACAGTCAGTGTTATCTTGTATTTTAGATACTTATTGGTCACCAGCTGCAACATTAATAGAAATTTCACAATGCAGTTGGCAGGCTGGTGACTAAAACCAAAGCTTATTATTTTGCCTGCTAATTTTGAAATATTGCTATTACCAGTAAGGGTCACAAATGTGTCCAGGATTCTGGAGCCTCAGAAACTGAACCTTGAAATACTGTGCAGTTCCTTCATTCCTAGTTAGTACAGAAGAGAGCTACTTGCATAGTGGCCTCATGCTGTATGTGTATATCTATATAGCATCTATCCCATGCCATACAGCATGTCCATATTTGGAGGAAGTCTCAGTCAATTAAAAATTTTTGTTCTATCCAGCATTCTATTTGGTAGTGATACCAGAATATGTATCTTTTGCACCTGCTGCCTGTTTTGGTTCCCCTTTAAATGCTCTGAAGTAAAATCACAGAAAGATCTTTCCTCATTCACTCCCTTTTCCCCTTGGATGTGACTTCAGGAGGTGGAGTTGGTGTGCGTGGCCCATCCACCCGGGTGTGTGTGAGGCATGGCTGCATTTCTTCTCTGTAGACAAAGTACATCAGAAGGTGTCAGTTGAACTCATTGAAATGATGGCAGCAATGGAAGGAGGTGGAGGAAGGGAACAGAGCTGTTGAAAGATAAGCAGGTGCTGAAAGCTCATACATTCACCATTCTGAATGGTTTTCTTGTATTTTGGGAATTTCTCCTTAGAGAAAGACAGGTCCAGAGTGCTCAGTACCTCACCCGAGGTTGGCTGTATAGCTGGGCTCTATAATGGAAATAAAGATTATGCTAATTGAGATGAAGTTTTATAGTGCTAATGTGTATTTTACTCTTCTGTGTGGTGAAGTGCAGCCTGGGTCTGAGGGAGCTGACAATGTCCTATTCATATGTAAAATGTTTTGAAGGCTCTGTGGTTTGGAATATTTCAGAACTGCCACATGAGGGGATTCTTGTATATGAAAGCAGTATTATCTGTGTACAGCTCATTGCTAAGACAGAGAGAAGGGTGTGGAAAAGCTGTTTCTGAGCCTCTTCATACAGATTTATGGACCCTGCTGGAAGAAGGCAGGATTGCTGGAGAATTTCAGTCTGATGGGGCTGGACATGACATCCACCCTGATCCTGGTCAGCTGTAGTGATAACCAGCTGCTGGAAAAGTAAAAGATGTTGCAAAGAAGCTGATTGTGTCTCTGTGTTTTGGGATTACTTGGGGTTAGGAAGAATTAAACAGAATAAACTCTTGGAATAAGATAGTAAAGCCCAGCTGTGTAGTAATTATTAGTGTGGACATTTTGCAAATCTCAGAACCAGGCCTTTACTTTCTGTGGTAGTTTTTTCTTTTTAATAAAAGCACTTGGCTCTTTGCTTTGCCAAGGAAGTAGCCTCCTCCTTAATTTGTAAGAGCTCATCTGCTTATCCAACAAGCTGCAGTCTTAATCCTCTTTGCTATAATGAATGACTGCTTTGGAAGTGATTACTGCAGGATTTCATACTTTCTTTCCTGCTTATCAAATTGTTCAGTGCTTCTTTTTTTGTAAAGAAAATTATTGTTCCTAAATCACAGTAAAGAATCAGGAGGATGTGATCACAGTAAAAATATCAGGGGTGCTGCTTCAGAGCTGGTAAATCTTTGTCCATCTGGACGTGGTGCTGGGACAGAAATGCCTTGTGTTCCTTGACACAATCCTTGGGTCTCTGTTTGTGTCAGGTCAGGTGTGTGTGTGTGCAATCAATGTGCCTTGAAGTTCAGAGACCAAAACTCTGAGCTTTTAATTGCTCTGGGTTAAAATGACTGCTGCAGCTCTATTTTCTGTTCTGCTTGGCTTCTGAGAAGACTTGCTGTGCATTTGAGTATATCCACAGCAAATATGATTTTGTGTTTCATCTTCAGTGCACATCTGTTGAAGCACAGCAAAGAAACAGTAGCTCAAATAGACTGCAGCTGCAGCAGCCATCATTCTTATTTTGACCATGATTCAAGATAAATGCTTTTAAAATTACAGCTTTCTGAGGAAACATTTCTCCTTTAAAGGTTTTTCTCTCCCTCCCCATTTTTCTTTCTTATTTTTTGGGGGGGGTGTGGGGGGAAGCTCATACATCATGTTTGTCAAGTAGATTGGTACTAACAGTGTAATGGAAGTAGTGGGAAATACAGAAAAAGAAATCTAGCTTCTGGTTTTTTTAGGACAATGGACCTACATTTACACAGTTTTCATTTGAACTTGCATCAGAGAGATGGGATGTATCCAGCTGTCTACAGGCTTGAAAGCCAGGCTGATAAGAAGAACAGAGTAGAGCATTCAACTCTTTGCTGTAAAGAGAACCCAGTGGCAGATGTGCCTGCTGATGTTGTTACAGGGTGTATGAAGGCGTTGGAGGGAGGCATTTCTGGAAACCTGCAAAATTCACTAGAAATATTCCAGTCTTCCTAGATTATTACAGTTTCATTTTGAAAAACACATGGCTAACTTGTCATGGAAAAGTAGGAAAAACACCCAGAAAGAGAGTGGGTTTTATTTGCATTTTGATATACTGGATCTATAGCATTCCTTCATGCAAATTCATAATGCATGTCTGGTTTTTGAATATATATAGCTAAAGTTGGTCACTTTTCCATAGTTTCTTGATTCCTTTGTAGAAAGTTGCATTTGAAACCAAAAAAAGGGGGAAAAGAAAGAAGAAGGAAAAAAGTTGATGCTGATGATTAAAAAAAAAAAAGAAAAGAAAGAAAATTGATATTTATAAAAATTCAGAAATAGTTCTGTAAGAAAAGCAGAATGTTTTGATCAGCACTTTGGGACACCTGATTTTGGGTGGTGTAAACCAGAATATGCATGGAGATGAGGAGGCAGCAGACATGGTCATCAGTGCATCCAAGTGAACCTCATGAGGTTCAGCAAGACCAAATGCAGGGTCCTGCACCTGGGTTGGAACAACCTTCACTATGAATACAGGCTGGGGGAGGAGGTGATAAAAAGCAGCCCAGAGGAAAAGGACTTGGGGCTGCTGATGGATGAGAAGTTGGACATGAGCAGACAGTGTGTGCTTGCAGCCCAGAAGAACAATTGCATCAAAAAAAGCATGGCCAACAGATCGGGTGAGGAGATTCTGCTACTTTGCTCTGGTAAGACTGCACCTGGAGTACTGTGTGCTGGAGCCCCCCAATACAGGAAGGGCATGGACCTGATGGAGTGGGTCCAGAGGAGGGCCACAGAAATTATTAGGGGGCTGAAGCACCTCTGCTGTGAGGATGGGCTAAGGGAGCTGGGGTTGTTCATCCTAGAGAAGAGAAGGCTACAGGGAGACCTAATTGCCAGCTTCCAGTACCTGAAGGGGGCCTTGCAAGAAGGCTGCAGAGAGACTGCTTCCAAAGGCTTGCAGTGATAGGATGAGGAGCAATGATTTGAAATTAAAGAGTAGATTTAGGTTGGGTGTTAGGAAAAGGTTCTTTACAATGAGGGTGGTTGAGCACTGGAACAGGTTGCCCAGGGAGGTGGTTGGGCCCCCATCTCTGGAGATATTCAAGGTGAGGCTCAATGGGGCTCTGGGCACCCTGATCTAGTTGAGGATATCGCTGCTGGCTGTAGGGGTGTTGGACTAGATGACCTTTAGAGGTCCCTTCCAACGTGGGTGATGCTATGATTCTGTGATCCACCAGTCCTACCCTGTGAAATTTTGTGACACCCCCCACCCCGAACCTGCAACTCATTCTAGGGAAAACAAGATTGTAGCAGAGAAGTTTGTACTTTGCACCTACAGGAACTTGCTGCATTCAAAGCCGTGTATGCTTGAGTGTAACAGAGATACACAAAACAGAGCTCTCTTCTTGTGAGAAGTAAAACATATAGAAGAGTCTCTTGTTATAGGTTTGTGGATGACTTCTTGAGACTGCTAAAGAAACTCTGTATGGATTGAATTTTTAAAAAATTACTGGAAAAAAGTTGCTCATTGTTCATTAGCAGGGAAGATGTTGTGCTAATTTATGCTGCATGCAATGTCTGTAGGGTGACCAAGGATCTAAGTCTCTGCGTAAATTCACCCAAGAACATTAACTTCCCCACTGTGCCCAATTAAACCTATCCGCATGCTAATCTGAGAACAAACAGGATAAAATCTAAATTTATTTCTGGAAATCTCTCTAAAGCAAAAAGTAATTAAATCTCTCTATATTCTTTGGAGAGCATTTACAACCTTTGTAATTAGTGATTAGAGCTTAGAAACAAATGTTGAGATTCATTTCCTTGCTGTGCCAGGATTTATTTCATGTAACTTCAATTGCCAACCCATCTAGATTTGGTGGTCAGTGGAAACAAGGGGAGCTACCTCCAGAGGAACATGGGGCTACCCATCTCTTCAGCTGTGTCTCTCTGCAAATTGTAGGAGCTTAAATAAGTATCTTAGAATCTTGCTTCCTAAAATGAATTCAATCTGTAGCAACTAATTTGGTTTGTGGAAGTCTTTAACCTCTTTGTCTCTGTTTTTCTGATCTGGGAACTAAGGATGGTGGTTTTGCTGGTCCCTTTGCTGGTTGTCTTATCTGTAATCCTTTCTCTAAGGTGTGACCTCTTGTATCCATGCACAGTCTTACTTTAATAAGTCCCTCTGGTACATAAGTGGTAGTAGAAACATCAGGGGAGGGCAGGATGAACATGCTGAATCAATGAATCAGTATTTAAAAGCTGAAATACAGCATCTCAGCTCCTCAAGTGAAGCTCTGAAACATCAAGCTTTTGGTATTGTGTCTGTTATGTAGCTAGAGCCTTCAGCTCAGTAATGTCTCTGATTTGTTTGTGAGGCATGGTGGTGTCACAAATGGTAAGGTTCTCTGAATTTTGGTTGTTTCTCATGCTGGATAAACCCCTGTTTCTAGTTACTGTCTGGTGTAAAGCAAGTCTGGTCTCTTCTCCCAGGCAACCAGCACCAGAACAAGAGGACACAGTCTCAAGCTGCGCCAGGGGAGGTTTAGGCTGGAGGTGAGGAGAAAGTTCTTCACAGAGAGAGTGGTTGGCCATTGGAATGTGCTGCCCATGGAGGTGGTGGAGTCACCATCCCTGGAGGTGTTCAAGAGGGGATTGGACGTGGCACTTGGTGCCATGGTTTAGATAGGCATGAGGTGTAGGGTGACAGGTTGGACTTGATGATCCTTGAGGTCTCTTCCAACCTTCTTGATTCTTGATTCTTGATTCTTGAAAATCTAGTTCTACATTAACATGGAGAATAAGAATTATCTCGTTCTCTGCATTTAAGAGTTTGGCATGCTCACATACAGAACCTAATCTGATTTTTAGTTTACAAAAAACAGATCTTCCAAGCTCCAGCAAAGAAAGATGCAGTTTTGTGTTGAAAAAACTGTAGAGGCCAGACAAGTTTGGTCATAAATTCTGTACCTGTTGCCTCTGGATGAAGGGATGATAATTTACTCTAAAATCCTGAGGTGAATGCAACAAAGCACAACGCCCCAGATGTCACAAGATGTTGCTATCCATCAGCTGATCTTTGTGAACTGCTGCTGAAGGATTAGTGTTTGTAAATCATTGCCAAGAGAGCTATCTAAGAGTAACTTTACTCAGTCTGTGGAGCCAGTGCTGGCTGACAGCATTTGCATTCACTCCTCATGCTCCTGGTTGCTGATTAAAAATTAACCCTTCCATATTGTTCGGTGTCCCCAGCCTTCAGAAGGGAGCACAGGAATTTTAATGAAGTTTGAAACGAGGCGGTCTTTTTGTCACTCCGTTTCCGATTTTGCCTGAGGTTTGGACTTGGCTGAAGTCTTGCAGAGCAGATTGTGGTAAATTATTATGGAACACTCGTTTTCCTGAAGCAGAATGAGCTGGTTACTAATGACAAGCTTGTTCAGCATGATTTTAGCTAAGTGTTTGAAAGGTAAGTGGACAGGATGTTCCAAATTGCGAAAAATTCAGTCCAAGAACCGTTGATGAACTCCGGAAAAGAGCTGCTTCCTAGGGCTGCTTATTTAACTTTGCCCTCAGTATTTTCATGCTTCAAGAGCGTTGCATCTGCAAAATACTGTTAAATTGATCTGTACTTGGTTTGTATTCAGATGTGACCAGTTTGCCCTGAGCATGATTCTTGCCAGCAGAGTTGGAGCAATAGTTTTATAATATCATTTACAGACATATGCTTGTGACTGAGGTATGGATGTCTCTGAGAAGGTGTTTAGTGCAGTCTTTGAATCTGTATTTCAGTCCTTCATCCTATTTACCCAATAGAAGTAATTTTCTGTGCTGCTTTGAGGTCATAGCAGAAGTCTGTTTGGAAGACAAACCATGTCCAAATCTTTAGCTCAAGAGAATCTCTCATTTTTAGTATGGGTGTGATTAGTTACTCTTGCTTTGACTTAAAAAGTCAAGGAGTTTGAGGGCAGTAGCTTGTGTAAAGATGAGTAGAGATGCCAAAGATGTAAGTAACTGCTTTGATGCTGCTGTCTTGCCAGGGACAAATGACACTTATTTTTCTGTCTAGGTTGAGAAGGGAATGTTTAGGTGAATGTTGAACCCTAGCCTGGTTGTTCAGAGTTCTGGGAGAAGGTACTAAGTTATGTACCTGCTCTTTGCTCTCAAGAAGATGCTCCATGGAAAGCATTAACCCTGTCCTGAATTTAGGGCCAGTTGGACAGCAGTATTAGCTGGAAAGCCATGTACTTCAGCCAAAAGAAGCAAGCAGACTGCTGTCAGTTTTCAACCTTTCATACAGAAATCAGACTGGAAAAAAAAGATAATATATTTGATTATTTTTCTCTGAAACAGGAACAGGATCCCATCTTCAACCAGAATCTCGCCATACTGTTGCCAATGCATCCTATTTTCTCAGCAAGACAACCTGTATTCCAAGTGGATGGGATGAATTATGTATATCAGTTTTAAGCAATGCTGTATTAGGGAATTTTATTTTCATACTTTAGACCAATGTAATGAAAAGTTAAATATTATTATGTCCTCAGACCTTTTCTCAATATTTGTAATATGAGTCAGTTAATTGAAGAGGCAGTGAATAGCGCTAAAGTTCTTACATTTGGTTATTGTTCAAGTAATTAGAATAGGCCAAGTAATATAAATGAAACTTTACCAAGTAGGAAAACAGTTGCTAGATAGAAATTGGAGAACTTTTATTCTACAGAAGTCTGGGAAATGGGAGCCTCTGACATTTACAGGATTTTAGAATGGTAGTGACACAGGTGACTGCTGAATGCACACTTCCTGTATTTGAAATGTCATTCGTTTGTAAGTACAGTGGAAGTACCAATTATTTTATTTGTCAGAGAAGAGACTTCTCTATGACTGGATTCCACAGTGGCTTGTGAGAAATCGTGTAATTTGCCCTTCTGACTCTGTGAGAAAGTGACAATTACGGTTTTAAGTCTCCAAGAGTCTTGTTTCCCATGATTTGCTCCCTCTCTCCCTTTCTCTTCTGTCTAGATATTCCCAGTGTTCACATAACTTCTCAGGCTAGTAATCTCCAAAGAGAGCTACCACCACTTCCCTTCTCTCTGTTTCTCTGTAGTTCCTGTTACAGAGAGGTAAAGACTGCATTGATGTGGCTGCTTATTTTAGTATTTTCTCCTGTCATTTTTCATCCTGTGGGAATACCAAATGTCTCCCATTCTGAGACCTTCTTTGGAAGTTACTAAAGAGCATTATAAATGCTTTCTTCCTAGACAACTTAAGCTTTCTGCCAAGAAAACTTAAGCTTGTTTCACATGTTTCATTGTGAATGATCTTCAGGCTGTGAAATACCACACACAAAAAAAAAAAAACCATGAGGGCTTTATACCACACCTGCCTGTGTGTTTCCCCTCTCCCCCTGTGCCCATTATTCTGGGCATTGTTGTCTTATGTTTTTTTACTAGAAGCACACTGGAGGTGACATCTCCTCTTGTAAATACTCAAATCCAGCATGTGCTTTTCCATATACTCTGACACTTGTAATCCTACCTCTGCCATCACCAGTTCAACACCTGTGGGGCAGATGCTTGTCACCATGCTGAGTTTTGGACCATGGAAGGAGATTCAAAGGCTGCCTGGCTTGGCTAATAATTATCAGGCTCTCAGTATGTTTCCAAACAGTACCTTTCCAAAGGGGGTCTTTAATTTGAGGAATCTGTATTCTAATTTGAGGTCATCTAATGGATAAAGGCTGGCAAAACCTCTGGACTTTTTTCTGCACAGACACTAGAAGGGTGGACTGAGGAAATGCTATGTTCTCATGCACACTGCACTGTAATTCACAGTGGGTCTAAACAGACTTTTCTAGAAGTTGTACATGGATGCTTATGTTCTGAGATAATTTAAGGCTTGCACATGTGGCTTCCTTCTCTCTGTGAATATATACACAGATGATTATTATGTTGATAAGCTTTCAGTTAGGTGGGGCTGTTTAACTTTTTCTCTTCAGCAACTGAAATTTGGTGCCTAGATAACAGACTTGCTATTAAATTAATGACTAGGGATGGCACAGATTTTAAGAAGATGGGCCAAGATTGCATTTTGGAAAGCTCTGGTATTTAAGTAACGAACTAACAATTCATTCAGTTGCTCACAGTCCTGGCTAAATTCAGGGAATTGCTGATTTTGCTGCAGCTGCAGAATTAACACCACTCTTCAGTCATTAAAGGCATTGAATGGTGCTATCAGCTGTGTCATATGCTGCTGTGTGTGTGCATGAACGCGATCTTTTAATCATTTCTTGGAGCTGTGCATGTGCAATGCTTATCATTAGATTATAATTAACTGTAATTATGTGTGGAGATTAGCCCAAGCCATAAAATGCAAAATTAGATATTTACTATGCTAATAAGAAGATTTGATGAAGATAAAGGGCTTGATTTATTTTTTTTTCCTTTTTTCCCCCCAGTCTGACTACCACAATAGTGTGACAGTCTTGGTCAAAGTGGTGTTAAAACTGGTATAGCTGCAGTCAATGTCTGTATGATGGCTTTACTGCTGCTAATTGCTGGAGACAAGATTCAGGCCCAAAAGATCCTGTCATTCATAAAATAAAACACTGCCTCAGAGAACCTAAGATAGTAGAAAGCAGGTTGCAGGAGCCTTGAGAGGCGAGATTGTCCACAGGCATGCTAGCCACTGTTATCAACTCTATATAAACATTCCTCAGTTATTCACCTAAGGACAGTTTTGCAAAAGATATGAGTGAGATTTCTGCAGAGAAAAGGGAAATGTTCCCCTTTATTTTGATGCTGCAGTTGAATTCCAGGCACAATTGTTTTCTATGTGTGCGCAGAGGTGCACTGTACAGCTGCATCAGGGTGTGCTGTCTTGACACTGACAAACAGGGAACCAAGTGCTACATTGAGCTGCTGTGTTGCTCTGCTAAATCTGCAGTATTCTTCTGAAGGCTTTATTGAAAAAAAACCAAACCAATTAAGTAATATTTCGAATCATAAAAAAGATGTAATGCTTTCTGTAACTGAGGTTCTACATTAGCATTTAGCTTTGGCTGGGGAGACAGTTGCTTTTTGTTTGTTTTACATCTGGGAATCAAATCTTGCATATTGTGTAAATAATTTAATCTTTATGGTGGTACCTGCTGCATATAAAGTGTTGCTGTGTTGATACCTGTTGGCAAAGTGAAGCAGGAAGGGATACACTTATGCACATTACTGTTTACTGTGTTTAATGGAAATGAAAAGTGAAGTAATAAATTAGGAAACATCACACTCAAATTACTATTTTTCTTCACTTTGGAACAAAGCATCAGTGTTTCAAGATCCTAGTTAATCACAGTCTAACGGCTGGATATACTGAAACATTCCCCACTCCCTTTCCCTCTGCTCTGGTGTTTTAAATGGAAACAATGTGTTTTGCTACTGACTGGAAGGATGGGGTTTGAAAGATTACTTGTAATGGGGCTACAAAATGATTACTTCAAAGCATCCCTGGATGCAGTTCCTGGTACAAGGGTATGGAAAGGGACCACAGATGGGGACAGGGTGGACAGGAATTTTGTAGTTAGAGAGCTGCTGGATATTTCACACTCTCACTTTAGTGTTTTCTTCCTAAAGCCACTTCCAGACACTGGAAACTGGTATTACTCATGGAAAATCTTTTTCAACTGTTTTCAGCACTTTCTCAGTTAACTTTTTAAAAGGCACATTAGCAAAAAACCTAAGGAATTGCAATATTTGGCTGTGTGACGAGAAATGCTGGAAGTTAATCAGGTGTTTAAACATAGAAATTAAAATTGTAGCCTCTAATAACATTATTGTTCTAATTGTGAAGCAAATGAAAACATTAGCCAGATTGTTTACTGAGCGTGTATATCCAGCTCCTGTTTACTAAGTGTGCATGTCCAACTCCTGTCACAAGAATCTCTCTTGCCCGGGGGAAAAGTGACAGGCACATCATTAAATAATTACCTTCAGTTGAAAAATAGAAATAAAGTGAGCAAAGCAATCCGTTATGTTTCCAGACTGGAATTGTGTAGTTTTTCTGTGGTTCATACTAGTTAATGTATCAATTATGATTCTGTGTTAGCTTCTCTGTATGAAGACATTACTTGCCTGTATTCTCTGACTCTTGGCTTGAAGCCTGCAGCATCATGTCCTCAAGTGGTGCAGCTCAGAACTGTTGCTGTAGGACACTTCAGTAGTTTCTGGTTACAAAATGCAGCTAGCAGTGGTAAAAGCATGCCCGGCTCTGCTTAATGTCTTTGGAATCCCAGCAGGATCATATTTTCTTTTGTGTCTTAATTAAAACTTGACAAGTGTCCCCTGACTGGGATTGCCATGGGCATCTCGTTGCTTGATGCTCCTCCCATAGCTAGCAAAACAATATGGGGCAGAGGATGATGTGGGGCACATAAGATTAGAAGAAACAGGCAAGTTCTTGTTTTCCTCATGACTACAGAGGGTGATCAGTGCTGAGTGGTTTTTCTATAGGCTTTTACAGACTGAAGGGTCTAACTTGAAACTGATGTTTTCTGCATCTCTTGAGGCTCTGGTCAAGTTCTCTCTTGGAAACACTGTATCATCTAAAGTGCTCCTCAGTCAGGTCTTTGACAAAGCCTTTGACTTCTGGTCTCCTTCTGGGATGACATAGATATGTTGGTTTTCACATCAGTCAAACATTCAGTTGCAATACATAGAGCAAAATACAGGTTGAAGCACAAAGTGCAGCAGTGATTGTCTGCATGTGCATGATGTACTGCTGAGTGTCTGTTCTAGGAGAAACCAAAGAGTTTGGACAAAAGTTTTAAAATCAGATGTTTTAATAATAGATTCCTGTGTACTTCTGTATTTAGACTGAGAGAGGCTCAAACATTGCCTCTCAGAGATGTTGGTTATAGGACTCCATCCCACTCCTCTCTGACAATCAGGGAACAGGTGCTGAAAATTGCGTTGCTTTGGTCCCTAGATTTGAATTTTTGTGCACCCGAGCTGGAAGTTGTTGGATAACAGCTTTAGCTTTGCCTCTCCTCCCCCCCCCCCCCACCCGCCCCCCCCCCCCCCCCCCCAAAAAAAAAAAAAATATAAAGGATTTTGCTTTTGGATCATTTGCAGGGAAAGTAAAATTAGGAATTAAGACACAGCCCCCTCTAGAATTCCCTGATCTGTCAGAAAATCTCTTCTTGCTGTAGGTATTGCAGTAGGTTACTGCTAAACAATGTTGTTAACCTGTGTTAATTTCAATTTCCCCTTCCAGTAATGCGTAGAAATCCATTCGGGATGGACATTTGCTGCCGGAAAGGATCCAGAAGCCCGCTCCAGGAGCTATATAATCCCACCCAGGTGAGTGTCTTGTGGCTATGTTCCAATATCCCAGCCCAGCGTACAAGTACAGTCTCTCTTGAAGGTATTTTGATCTGGGGTTTGTTTGTTTTAATGTGTTTTGGTTTGGTTTTTAAGTTTATATGCAATAGCTGCCTTCTGCTGGGAGAACCAATGCTGGGATCTGCAGAGTTCAGTTGGAGTTAGGGATCTAATTTTAAAAGATTTCAGTCACCTAATCAGTGGACTCCTCGAAGTTTTTCTTAGGTACCTAAAAGCTTTATAAGTGTACCCTTTAGGTCTCCTAGAAGGTGAGGCATTGTGATTTAATCTGTCAATGAACACGCAGAGTGGGGTGAGAGAATGTGATATAGTATACAGTGAGCAAGAAGTGTAGTAAGATTGTAAATTGCAATCATATGTATGAATATCATCATAACATGAATATCATTTATATGACTCTCAGGTAGCCAGCTGCCCTCTCTGTCCTGGTTTGTTCCTTGTATGAAATGTAGACAAACACAGTAGCTAATACTTTTCCTTAGACAGTGTACTTGTTTAACACCTGATGGTCTTGATGGGATCGTAGGATAACCTAAGATGCTTCTGGTGAAAAGCAGCACAGGAAAGCTACCTGAAATTTGTGCTTCCATTTGCTCTTCTAGATCAGTTTGTTCCCTAAATGTGGGCTGAATTGGCACATTCAGGAGCAGCATTTCCTGTTGGCAGCTGAGAGGAAGTGCTGCCATTGAGAGAAAATGCCAGCTGACTATTAAACATATTTATTAAAGTTTAACAACCACCTATTATATATTTATCCATCAATGAATACATTGAGTTTTGCTAAATTGGCTATTAAAGAAAAGTGACTATCTCAATGAATCTAACTTGTTAGATTTAACAAGGCAGTAAATGTTTTAAATACTATTTGATTATGAAGAGACTCATTATTTAGTGTGAAAATGAAGTCTAAGTGATTTGAAGGATTTATGTGCAGAATTGACAACGACCCAAAGATACATGATATCTGTTACGTAGTGCAGAAAAGCTCCATTTGCTCAATAGTGTTGTTTTTATGAGCAGGGGCTGACTTTCTGATTCAATTTGAATTCTGTACATGGCTGAGGACATAAGTTTATTATACTAATATACTGGCTTTTATTGATCATTATGGGAGTTAGCATTGGGTAAATGGAAAGTGTGTGTAAAAACCCTGAAGAGGAACAATGCAGTGCTACAAAGGAAAAATATTAGCATTTGCAGGTTAAATTTCAAGACTCTGGAGATGCTCAAGAAAGACAGGTAAGGGAAAAGAGACTGGCTGAGTAATTGGCCTCCCTGGGGTCAAAACCTCATTGCCCTTTAACATCGTTACAGCCATCCTTTAGGAAAGAAACCTCCCCATCTGCTGAAGGTCCATACTCCCACGGACCTTGCAAGCGTCAACCACAGAAAAAATTTCCTGAGCTTCCTGAAACAGGGGATGCAGCTGGCAGCTCCTTCATTGCCTTTACTTCCTTTATGTGTGCAGACTATTAACATCCCTTTTCAGGCTCACCTACCAGCCAGGCAGAAAAGGTTCTTGCGACAGTTCTTGCAGCCAGTGTTGAACTAAGCAGATGACCATTTTTGTGCTGAAGTGTTTCCATCAGCTCACTGACATCACTTCTTACTAAGCTTTTACTTTTTTGTCTTTCTTTGTTCTTGATTGGTGTTTGTCTGCCTTTTAGATGGGGCTTTGCATACTGCACTCAGTCCTAAAGGGCCTGTTAATGTCAGGCAAGCAAGTGCATCTGTTGTGGGAAACAATAACAAGAGAAGACAGTGAATAGAGGCTGTTCTAGAGGACAACAGATTGGAGATGACCCTTAGAATATTAATTCAAATACATGGGTCAACTTTCTTTTTGGGTTTTTTTGTTGGTTTGGTTTGTTTATTTTTTTTTCCCCAAATAAATGGCTGTCTCTAAGCTGGCAGACTAGTGACTAGTCTGTATTTTGGTAGAAGAATTCTTGTCCTCAAGAATTCACCAGTAGTTGTGAGGCTGGGGGGAAGGAGATCAGATCTCCAGATTCTTGCCGAAGCAGTTGTGATCAGCTATCTGTCACATCAGAAGTCAATATGTAATAAACATACAAGAAGACGTTTTTGGCCAAAATCTCATACTGATGTAGATGATTGAAAACACTGGTTAGATCTTTAACCCTTGATCATCATAACCTGTTGGAATCCTGATGTGGTGAACCCATGTTTTTCTCCTGGATGCCAATGGCTGTGTGTGACATCACAGGAACTCTTTGGCGTGCAGTTTAGCAACCTCAGAGGAATGGTGGAACTAACTGAGCATATCCCCTTGTTCTTGTATTTCAAAGGAATACGTATAATTGAAAGACCAGACTTAGGCCACTCAGCTATGGCTTTGGATTGCTACAAGCTAGGTGCAGTTGTGGGGGTTTTCAAAGGTAGGAAAACTTTAAATATGTACTGTGTCCATGTGCCTGGTTTTTACATCATCTACTACAACAGGAGAACTGAGGTGGGCAAGAGAAGAGAGTGTATCAGGCTCCCTTCTTTCAGATGGTGTTAAACATCCTTATGTTCTCTTGTGGAGCCTGCTCTGGTCTGTTCCCTATTAGAGGAAGTGAGAGTTTGCCCATTGATTGAAACAGGTTCCAGAGAGGGTCAATACTCTCTTATATTTAAGATGCTGTAGTTTAATGTGAATAAAGTTTGTCTGTCGTGTGTTCATCATCAGGTTGTGCTGCCCTGTAAAACCAGATGGCGACAGGTTGATTTACACCAGCTGAGAATTCGTCTGTGGGTATTTACTATGTTGACATATAACAGCCTCTCTGATTCTGCAGTCTTTTGTTTCCTTCTATGGAATTGTTTGAGTTGTTTGCAGATGCCGTCATTTGTCTATTGAATCTCTTTTTGGCTTGGTAAGGGATTGCAAAAAGGAAAAGAAAGGGAAAGGAAAGGAAGAAATAAAATTAAAAAAGAAAAAGAATGAAGACCCCAAACCAGAAAGGAAAATCTGACTTGAGTAAATTCAAATATAGTAATGATCTGCAGGTAACTGAAAGGTTGATCTGGTGCTTATTGAAGCTGAATGTTAGAACTGCAGTCAGATTTTCAGTAGACTGATCATAATTGTTCATACGTTTGGTAGAGAAAGAGAGGATAAATGGGTAGAGATAGCTCTGAATTAGGGCTAGAGAAAGTGTCCATGACAAAGCCCATGTACTATTTATGTGTTATTGGAGTGTCTGGCCTTAGGATTATTGTAGAAGTAGGGACAACTCTTTTGCTTTTTTGCCTGTTGTAATAGAGCAGAATGTAGGAAGTGCATTTGTCTGTGGACAAAAGATTTCTTCTCTAGGGCTTTCACTGCTAGATTTTTCCTGAGTGCTAATATACCACAAGGGAAAGAAAAGTCAATATGACTGAACTGGATTTACACTGAGTAAGTGGATTTCCAGGCTGTGGTCTCTCCATGCATGGCAGGCAGTGTGCAGTATGTCTTTAGCACCTTATTATCTTTTTTTTTTTTTCTTTTCATTTTCAGGTGGAGGTTTAGTAATAAGGTGCAGAGGTACCTCTGACAAACTTTGAGGGCTGAAATGGAACATTTCTTTAATAAGTTTATTAAAAAGCCAGTTTGGATCTGTACTAAGCAGAACTGTTTTCCTTCAGAAAGAACTGTAAGTGGAAATAGAGAATTCAATGCACAGTAAGCAGGGGGAAATCTAGATGTAGCTAAACACAGATGAAGAGCCTTGCAGGACTGTGACATAAGTTTGTGTGGTATCCTGGGTGGGATTTGAATTTTTTAAGTTGGTTTTGTTTTGTTTTGTTTTTAATGTGAAACCCCAGGAATTTAAGAATATAACAAATACTTGCAAGACATGTTCTTAGAAGACAACCTATACAATTGTCTTGTAATTTGCATGTCTGTATAGAGCCCCACTGCTGTAAAAATAGCAGATAATTGTGGATCAGCCCATGAACTGGAGTCACCAGAAGTTCAGAACTGGGCAACATCATACTTAAGGCTTGCACACTTTCATGGTTAACACTGATCTGTTTGGTGCAATTAATCTGCTACTGAGTTACAAGTGATTGCAAACCGAAATAGACCAAATGTTGCAGAAATGGGAAATAATTGTGTCTTTAACGTTAGAATTTGTCTTCTAGCTGTCAAGACTGACGTTTAATTCTCATTAACTACAGGCTGTATTATTGTTTGATATAACTGTCTAGACTGATGAGAGGGACACAGTAGAGAACCAGTCCTGTTATTGTTAGGATCCAAATCCAAGGATGATTTTTGTTTCCTGTTTCTACTTAGACATTGTCTGACTTCAGTTTGTGAGTCCATATGACTATTCCCTAAAGGTCACACTGTTTGCCTTCCGTTACTTGCCTTTCCAAACATATTTCTTTTTGTCAAGGAGATGTATTTCTTGGTGTCTACTTTTGGTGTATCTGGAGCCAGGATGTCTGGTGATTTGCTAAACCTGGTGAATCAGACCTGTGGACTTTACATTGTCTTTGTGCTATGAACTTGTATTGGATGGGTTTGGAGCAGTTGTTCCCAAATGACCCATTTCTTCTGTTGCTTCTGCTTTTTTCTCCACTTCTTTCCACCAAGTGAAAGGAAGAAAGTGAGCTGTTGCCTTCCAGACAGTGTTTATACATCCCCAGTCACCTCAGGCCACAAATGCATCTTTTGGAGAGCTGTTGGTTATCTGTGGGATAGGTTGCCTGGACAGCATTGGCAAATACCACCATAGTTCAGCCCACATCACTCAACTTTCACATGGGTTGGTAGTTTCTTGTCTTCAGTTGATTTCTAGTCACTAGGATGACTCTGTGGGATTCTCTACCAATTCCTGGGTGGAATTTTGTAGTGAGTTTTGTGTTCTGACATCTATGTATGTATTGTCCATAGCATTTTGAATCAAAGGTTCAAATGCTTAAAATCTTGTATTTCTGTCCTTTGTGATCCTGAGGCTCTGAGCACTGTCCAGTTTGTTTCTGTGTGCTGTGTTTTTTCATTCTGATGAATGCAAGATCCAAAGGGCAGGTCACTGAGTAGGATGAAAGGTCCAGTTTGTCTGATGTTCTGGCTCTGGCAGCAGGTGACTAGGGCAGACTAAAAGAAGGATAAAGAACTCATCATACTCTGCCAGTGCTTGACAACCTGTGGATCATGAGTTTCCTGAGCCAGACACGTCTTCATCAGCTATTTCATGCAAGAAGAGCCCAAGATGCCAGACGATAATTCTATCAATCAAAAGGGGAAAGATGTTGCTCTCCAAAGATAATTGCCAGTTTCAGTAAAAGATAATTACACCAGCACTATGCACCAGTGCTATACACTGATTTTTCTCCCATTTTCACATATATATATTCTGGGTGCCTAATTTCCAACTGGGGATAGCAATATAGTGAATTTCATTGTTAGAGATACAGTGAAGCATAAGGAATAGTGTGCTTTTGACTAAAGAACAATACATTAGAAGCTATTGAGCTATTAGCAGCTGAGATGAAAAGTCAGAAATATGTGTCCTGTTTGAGGGCAAGAAGTGGCCCAGAAGTTGTACCAGGACTGAAAAGTTATGTTGTGTGGTTAATGCCAAACTTTGCAGGCAAATCTGTGCAGGTAATCACAGTATGGTAAGTGCAACTCAATGACACTATTTGATAGGTTAAAACTCCTCAAAAAAAAAAAAAAAAAAAAAAAGACAGGATGGAGGCATAGGAAAGAAAAGTCAATGTACAATGCCAAACTTTGGGGACATAGTCCTGTTAGTAAACAACTTTATATGTAATTAGCTGCCCTTGCTGTAGCAAAATGTCTGCTGATGAAAGAGTTGCTAATTGATTTATTCCAAGAATGACTTCTTATGCAAAGACATTACTTACAGTTGTGCTTGCAAGCAGTTAAACAGCAGCTGGTCTGGGATGAAATATTACATTAACCTTAGCAGAAAAATTTCACTGCTGAGAATGCTTTGTTATTAATTACTGATTGCAAGTGATAAGAAGCTGTTTTAGATGCTGAGGAAATGACTTAGGGAAAGAAGGGTTTCAGATACAGTGTGCTTCATAGATCATTCGTTGTGACATGATGGATGCCTTTGTAAGTCAAGAGGAATTAATCAGACAAGTATGTACAGTAACTACCAGCACTCAAGGCCAGAATTATACCCAGGACATGTTCATTCAAGTTACTGTAGTGCATTGTGACGAATTTTATGGGCACCTGTGTTTAATAAAAGTTTTGTTTCCTCTATGAAATGACAAAATACAGCCATCACTCAAAATAGCTCAGATTTCCTGGTAAAATAAGATGCAGCGTAGACCTCTTTTTAATTTCTCCAGTCTTTGACTCATATTTTATTGTTTTGAGAGAATATGAGTTTGAATATAAAGGCTTTCTGGAGACATGAAAGTATGAGAAGATTGATTTACTAATACAGGAGACATGACCAAACCCCAAAGGGTTGTATGTGTTGGAGGAGAAAGAGGATAACACAGCCTTCAAAACTGGATATCTGTGTGTGTTGTGTGGGGCTGCCTGTTAGACCAATACTTGGACAGCAGAGTGGAGAGGAGACCTGGGCTCTAGCACTTAACACCTGGTGCTGTTCATCAGCTGTCTCCAAAGAGGGCCTCTGGTGACCTGACCAAATGCTTGCTCTGAACTGAGTAATGTTCAGATGAGGTATCTGTCTATTTCTCTGTATTAAATTCTCTTTCTTTCCAACCCACTTGAAAGTTATATACCACAAAACCTGGATGATTACACATTGAAATGCAGGGGCATGGGGTAGTTTGGAGGATTAGGAAGCAAAGGGCAGTAGGAGAATATCACTGTTCACTGATAGGTGTAATGAGCAGATTTTTCCCCCTTACTCCACTAGAGGCAGAGTGCATCCTTTCTGTCTGTGCTTTTACAAGCATTCCAGCACCACTAGCTAAGTAGCTGGATCCCAATATTCTCAGTCTAGACCTTAGAAACTGTAGCCTCTCTTGCTTATTTCTGGTGCAGGTAGTTTTTGGGGATTTTTTTTTTTTTACTTTTTTTCCCCCTATTGTGTTTATTTAAGCATTTGCCTTTTATTTTCCTGTATAGGAAATGTAGCAGCAGGGCCAGATGATTCTTGAAATCTAGAGAGCCCAGCTGCAGCATCTCTCCCTGAGGGACAGTAATGTATCCCAGTAGACATAATAATGAAAATGAGGACATTCAGACATAAAATTTATCAACTGATACTTCTAATTCTCATTTACTATCTAACTTCAATATTAAGGAGGGGCAGAGAAGCTGTTACATTTGCAATTATTTCAAAGAGATTAGATTTCCCAAATCTCATTTTTACAGACCTAAAGGTATAGGATGTAGCACCTCAGCTCCTACAGACTGAACTGTAATCTTCATTGATATTGTATGTAATATTGACATGTATTATTTGTTCACTCTTTAGCTCCCTACAATATAAATTAACCTCAATAACTTAAGCAGATGCACCTTACCAAAGTGTTCTTCAGTAAAAGTGCAATTATCTGCTTGTACGTTTACGCAGAGAGATTCAGGAATGCTTCTATGTGCATGGATATTACAGACAAAGTAAGGTTAAACTGTGGTCCCCTTGAAAGATGTTGCTGCAGAAGCCAGCATGCCTTCTGACACTAAGGAAATTCCTGGTACTGCAAGGAGGCAGCCTGTAGAGTTTTTGTACAAATGTGTAAATCGTTAAATCAAGGGCAAATTATTTAAGGATGTTTTCCAAGTAAGGTTTCTCCTTCCTTAAGTTTGTGGAGAGGTGTAATGTGGGTTGAGCTGGGTGCTGCTGTGGGTCTAATCCATACTGCTTGCTTAGTGTGCTGGAGAAGCACACTTATTCTCTAGCGGGGCTGCTCTGCATGGAGATGGAGAGAGCTGAGCCAAAAAGGTCAGCTGGAAAATATGCACTTTGGGGATGACTGAAAATAGCTGTGAATTTGGGCTCAGTTATTCCAGCAGTAGTATCTGGGAAACCCTTGGATTGACATGATGTTAATCTCAGCTCTGCATGGGCAGTGAGGACAATTTGACTGTGCATCCCACACCTTGCAGTGGGGTGCTCAAATCACATGTAAGGATGACACAGTCCTGTTGATGCTGCCTTGCATTCTGACACTAAACAGAAGAAATGAGCAGGATTTCAGGCTAACAGGCTCTACATTAAGCCTCTTGTCACAATGATCTGAGGCTATAGTACAGTAAGAATTGCGATCATTTTAAGACCTTGTGTGCTCATCTGTTGGTCGAGTAGAACAAGAATCAAATCCTGCCTTGCTCTGCCAATCTTGTTTGTCTGATGTAATCAGCCCCTTGTAATGGCAGTAATTAACAGTTCACTGAATTCAAAGTATGAATTGGAGGGGCCCAGGCTGTTGCTGCTGATGGTCAGAGCAATCTCCCAGAACCAGAGAGCCAGGAGCCAAAATTGCTGGAAGCAGAGGATGTGTGCCCCATGCATGGGAAACACCCAAGCTGATGGTTGGTGGAGTTTTATTTCCATTTGCTTGTTTAACCATCAGATTGAAAGATTTGCTGTTTCAGTAATCATCACTTGGATGAGCCACACTTAAATTGCTTTTAGTAATTTTCAGACCTTGCTTCTTACTCCTACGGAAGAGGTGTAGAAAGAAAAGGAGGGGGGGAAGTATTTTTACAAGGTAATACCTGTACAGCATCCAAACACATCAGGTCTCATTTTTGTATTGTATACGTCTTTTTTTCCCCTCTAAAAATAGCACAGTAGTAATTATACTGGCACCACTCAAGTAGATCTTTGTTGCTCTACCATCCTGTAGCAGCAGTTGTATACCCTTTTGTGGATGGGATCTTATGTCTGAACCATCTGTACATTTGTGGGGCAAAGGCAAATTGTGGGGAGTAGAATGAAAACAAAATTGTATTTCCTTCACACTGAGACTATTGTGTGGTTTGTTTGGAGGTAGTGAGTGGTTTTCTGCTCTAGTTTTTCCAGCATACTCTCAGGGTAGATGTTTCTGTCCATTCATAACCTTGGGAGAAAAGTGAAACCTGATCTCTTGTAAATTGATGGCAAAATTCCTAAGCTGTAAAGAGGCCAAGCTTTTAGTTAAAAGATGTGATCCAGAGGATCAGAGAGGAGCTATAATTGTAACTTGTTTTATCTCCTTTTTCACCATTTCACACATTCTATTGTGCTAGAAAATGCTGAAGAGTGTAAGTCTGATAAGACTCCTCTTTTTCTTTTCTTTTTTCTTTCTTCCCCCACATCCCCCTTTATTTTTTTCTTTTCTCCTGGTAGTGATGTCATAACTGTAACCAAACCAAAGAGAGTTGGCAAACTTAGAGTGTAGTGAAGTTTATGTGTATTTCTGCTGCCTGGAAAATCCAGGAAGGTGTATTGTTTTCTTTTCAATTTTGAATTACATCTGAACAGTATTTTGAGTATGGTTCCAGCACAGAGCTAAAAGTAAAACATTACATCCAAGCTTTAGAGGAACAGTAAAAAAAAATCACAATATTCCCACAGTCAGGTTGCCTGAATGCACAGCCAGTTAGAAAACCTCTGTAGCTATCAAGTAGATGCTCTAGTATAAATCTTTTCTCCCTGTAAAAGTGGGCCATGTCTTAGATCATTTCAGACAAGCATCTGGGGATTAGTAAGAGGAAGTGAATATTAATTCAATTAGAGGACAGAAGATGCACCTACAAGCTGGCACAGGGTAAAATTAACATCAGGAGACAAAGTAGCAACGACATCTCTAGATGGGAGAGGACAATTTCATCTATTGAAGTCAGCCTTGGTTTTTGCCTTGCATACATTTTACTTAGGAAATGATAGTTGAAGGACTTGCATTGACATAGCATATAGTGAATGTCGTGTTTTAGGAACTAAGCCTTGATGTCAGTATGTGGATGGTGAGCTAGAGAGCACATGCACAGTGGTAGCTTTCAGTTCATTTTAACACATTAAATATTCATCAATAAGGTCATCTGAAGGAGAAAAGAAGTGTTTCAATGAACTGGTAAGGAGAAGCTGAAATCTTTGGTACTTCTCCAAAGCATAATGTCTTACTTAATGAAATTGAATGAAGGTTCCTGTGGTGAAGGTAAGATGCAGTATTCTGTACTTCCACAAGTGCTGCTTTCTTTCTGTAAGAGATTGTTGTGCTGCTGACATCACTCTATAAAGTAATAGCAAAGAATGACTATTTTGAGCAGTTAGTGTAGACACAGCAGAGACTTTTCCTTTTTTTTCCATAGCTTTGGATCTATAAAAGCTTGTATATGGACTTTCTTACAGTTAAATGCCACATTTCTACAGCCTGAAAAATGAACCCTTCCACATTACACTTTCCAGACATGGACATTATTGTCACTAAGTGGGTAAGTCCTATATCTGTAGGCTTCCCTCACCCCCCTCCACACAGACTCCCATTTGTGCACGGTTTTCTGTTCATCTGTGTCTCCATCTGAAGAATGTAGGTGTTCTGCTCAGCTCTCTGCCCTATGCATGGGTGTGAGTCTGCAAAGATACTTTTGTCTCTGTTTTTGAACAATTCATATCTCACTTAGGGCTTAGCCTCTGGCAAGGACTCAAGGGCTTCTAGATAGTGCTAAAAACAAGTGCAATGTGAATATACAAATATGGAGTTGTGTATGTTTGGAGGGAGATTTTATACCATAGGAAGCTTTACATTGACGGCATGATGGTGAAGCACTGCACACACAGCTATGTCCAGCTCCTGAACAGCCCCACACGGCTCAGTTATGCCTCATGCAGGGTATCTAGCTGTAGGGATAGGACTCATTCCACTAATTTCTCTGCAGCTGTTTTTATCATCTTCTCTTCGTGTAATCTTGGTTAATAAACAGTTTGCTGAATTTGCATCTGTGTGCAGGAGGATAAGGTTGTCTCCTTGCCAAGACCTACTTCTCTGTTCTTGCTATTCCTCCTCCTCATTTCCTCTAGCCCAAAAATCTCTTTCTCAGCCTGGTGTCTTCTGCTCTGCTCAGTCTCCTTCTCCCATTCCTACCTTTTATGTTACAAAAATGAGAATGTTTTTACATGGGTTACAGTGCAGGTTTACGGTCATGGCTTTAAGAAAGTGGTGGAGCCAGACAGTGAGAGAATAAGAGTGGACAGTTGATGGCAAAGCAGACTGAGAGGAGAGACTTGTACCTCTGAAAATTACATTGTCATTTATTTGTTTAATTTTAGTTGTATGATGCAAAACCAAACCAGATTTTTGCCTGTCTGCTGGTAAAGAGAGCTCAGCATCTTTGAGTTGATAAAAAGCCGTATTGCTTTTAATGGGAATGTAGGGGGAAAAAAAGCTTTTGTGTTAAAGAAGTAATGGCAGGCCACCTCATGTTTATTAAAAATGGAAGGAGTTAGAAAGCAGGCAGCAGAAGATCTGTGGTTTCACCTCCAACAACCTCTAAAGTCATGGGACACTGAGATGTAAATGTATCAAAGAGCTTTGTTTTCAAAAGGGGTGTAACAGATACCTGCATCCTGCTTACAATCTCTGAATTACACAGCTCCTGATAGTCAGCAGCAGAATTGGTTGAGTTTTCAAGCATCACCTTCATGCCTTGCACAGAGTACTATGTCCTAGTCCTCTTTGACAGACCCATTTTAATTTTCACTTGGGCTGTTGAGTTACTGTATAAAATATTGATGCTGAAAGAAGAAAACTGCCTTTTTACCCAAGTGTAAATGATCTTGAAACAAAATACATGGGATAAAAGAATGATTTCTTAGAGAGGTTTAATGAATAATTGATTCCTGCTTCTCATGACATTATCAGTGTAATTAAATCTGTGGCAAAAGAAGTAACACAGAAGGTATCATCTGCTAAGACACCAGATCTCTCCGTCCAACCATTGGCAAGGTACTGCCATCTGTTACTAAAGGCTGTCCTCCAGTCATGTAGATTCAAGCATCTGTCTTGTTACTAACAAGTCAATTGTGTCTAAGTACCAACATGTTAATAATACATATATTCAATAAGTTATCTGCATCCAAAACTAACCTAAATTAGCTTCCTTCTTTATTACCAAGTTTGTACCTGGAGGCTGTGCACTGAAAGGGTCCTTTGTGCCGATGGCCTTTGCGCAGTGTATCTGGCTATTGGCATTTGCTTTCAGTGGACTGGTAATCGCTAACCTGGGTCACTCACTAAGCCCCAGGAGATGGTCACTGTTGTGATTCCTTTTGCTTCAGCTGTAAAATCAGAGAGGCATAAGGAATGAGAATAGGGGATAGCAGAGTAGTCTGGATGCAACTGGGCTTGACCAGCATGTTTGTCTTTAGAAAACGCTTGTATGCACTGAGAAATAGGACATGGAGGGTGACTTTAGAGACCAAAGATAAAACTAAAGGGAAGACCTCAGCCTATAGCTGTGGGAGCTGTAAATAAACCATTAATTTAGACATTAGAGTTACAAATCTATTACAATTAACAGCTACTGTTGCTTTATTGTGCAGAATTAATTCTGAGAAGCAGTTTCTGGCTTCCCTCTAAGTAACATCTCCTGAACCACCCCAAGGGTCTTTTGGAATAATACAGTGTCTTGTGTCCCTGCTGTTGCACACATCAGCATCAACCTCAGATCCATTATACAGTGAAGTGCTAGAGCATGTTTCACTGCAAAACTACAAGTCCCCATGGAATAGGAAATCTAAATGCTTTACTGCTTGGTAGGTCAGTGTGTAAGTGATGAAATGGTTTGATGTCTTTTGAAAGTCAATAGAGGTCTTCTAGTAGGCTCTTGCAGATGTTGGGTAAGCCTCTTGTATCATGGATAAGAAGAGTCTCATCCAGTGGCTACTGAAGTGAGCAGAAAAACTTAACCCAATGGTTATTTTGCCCTGGATTCAGTCCTTTAGTTGCACAGGCTATGTGCTCTAGGAAATGCTGTTAGCAGCTCTGATTGTACTATAAATAACACACTGAGCAACTGTTCTTGGACAACTAATGTTTGTTCAGTGATACTTATCTATGCATACCGTAGTCTGTATTTCAAATGTGGGAACATGAATGATTTCATTGAATCACCATAGATAACACAGTCATCATCATCATTTCAAAGTCATAGCAGTAGTGGCCTGGTGGTTCTTGCATCCTGCTGTGCTGCAGCTATGTTCAGCCAGTGCTGCTGTCTGAGCTAGTTTGCACAATGAGCACACCCTACATTTTAATACTGGTTTTGCTGTTAGTATTTTTTTGTCACCAAATTGTCATTTCTCTGATTCCACACTTGTAAAATGACTTAGGCCTGTTTGTCTATTTCTCAGGAGCATACTGGTGGTATAATTATTGTCTGCATAGTGATTCAGTTGTGGAAAATGACAAGTACAATTACTGGTTACAAGTGAAAGTGTGCATCTACCAAAACTACACAGCTGCCATGAGATGTATCTCTCAAATTCTTCACTTACTTGAAGGCAGGTGAAGTGTTTGCTCCTAACTATAATTAATCTAAATCAAGATGTACCCATTTGATTTTCTGACATAAAGCATTGTCTCTGTAGCATCTACCAACATATACTAGGTCTGACATGTTCATCTAAATGACATCAGGGAGAGCCAATGTTTGTTTGAAGGCCTTTATAGATCAAGGGCAAACTGCCTTTTCGTACACAAATAGGAATACACATTTGTGTGTAACCCAGCAGCTGCTGAAATCTGTAGAGGTGTGCTTTGTTCTGCCAGCAGATTTTGTACCAGTCTTGGAAAGTGATCTTTTTGTATGCCCAGTGCATTATTATGCATACAAAATATGTATTAGTAAACCTGAATTTTGATTCCACAAGATGTATTTGCTTGACTGAGTATGCTTGGCTTTCTGTACTCCAGCTGCTGAGGTTTGAGCTGAAGCAAGTAATTCTCAATGGGGAGAATAATTGTTTCAGCTCAGAATGAAGTGACTAATCATTAGGAATTCAATTGGCATGAAGTGCACAACATTAATCATGGTACACTAATATGTCATCAATGTGGATGTAGTATGTACTCCACTGAAATTTGCTAATTAGTATACGTGGTTTTTATTGGGAAGGGTTAATGTGTGCTCTGTTGTTAAGCAGGATGTGGCAGCTCAGAACCCAAGAACCAAGAGGTTTTAAAGAGACTGCTTTGCTGTTCAGAGCACACATTAGTGAGGACTCAAGTCCTTAGAAAAGATACTTTTTTTTTCTCTTTCCTGAAATCTGATAATAAATTTGTCACTAAAGATGCAGCTTAAACAAAGTTATGTGGGTGCCCTGAATGTCCCGTATGCCATTACAAGGGAGGCCTAATTCGCACCAGGAGTGCAGCTGAGTTGTGTGGAGCTGGGAAACCTCAAGCAGGGAACAGAGACACTTATGCTTGCAGTAGATCTGGTCTGCTGTGGAGGGGAAGGCATTGGCACCTGCCTGACAACTTTCCCTAGAACCCTCAGAGCTCTGCAGCATGGACCAGCTGTAATGTACATCCCGTCACACTGAGATGGACCACTGTATCATGGTCCAGATGCTAGACAGCCAGAGTCCTGCACCTGGGGCTGACTTTGCATGTTCTTGTTCTTGCTATTGTCTATCTTACCCCTAAATGGTTTTGAGCTCTGTTCTGAAACTATTGAAATTATAATACTTTAATATTCATATTCATTCATTATGTTAATCTGAAAAGCATCTGGCTCATTCTAAATAACTTCAAATAAAATGTTTGTATTTCCTGCTTGCTAGCCAACAGTTACTGCATGTCTCTGAAACCAAATTATTCATTGCATTCATTTGCTTTGCAGCGAGGTGGACTCCTGTGTTGAGAATTAAAAGCAGTCTCTGATGTTTAACGCCTGAGGGCACAAATGTTACCTGTTTAAATGTCATTTTTCAATTATCCTTTGAATTTGTCTGCCTTTCAGCTCTTCCCAGAGTCTGTAAAATAGCCTTCTGACTACCCAAAGCATCCTATTCTTTTGGTTCATTTCCCTAAACTATAATCAAGCACTGTCTGTGTAATAAAAATGAAAAGAAGTGTCTGCCTGGAACAGCATTCTTCACTTCTGTTATTGAAAAAATGCATTACTGTTCCTTTATCAAATATATCCATTTAACAAATCATCCCATTTCCTTCCTTCTTCAGCTTTTCTTTTCTTTCCCTTTTTTTTTTTTTTTTTTTTTTTTTTTAAGGCACAGGGAGCCATTCTTTCCTAATCATAAAGGCCAGGCTTGATTTGTTTCTTACACTGTAACTTCAAGAAACCTAACAACAGATTATGGTAAACCTCTGTTGTTGACCTCTCTGTTGTTTAAACATAGCTAAAAAGATTATAAGCCCTGACTGTATCTGGTCTAAGTTGTGATTTACATTAAAGCAACATAGTGTAGGCTATTAGTGGAAATTATATTTAGTGGTTAGGTAAAAACTTGTGTTGTTGGAGCGTATTTTCAGCTTGGCTTTGGCAATTAGAAAAGTGAGTGATTCATTCAAGTTTCTGGTTGTTAAGTCTCAGGGCTGCGCACTCTAGCACTTCTGAAAGTGCTTCGTTTTCTATCTCTATTCAGAGTAAATGAATCAGAGGGAACATTTCAACTGCTCATCTTGGAAGCTTATTATTTTTTCCTTTTGTTGTAGAGGTTTTATGAGGTTCCTTGAGTGGGCAAAGGGATGCAGACCAGGTGTCTTAGTCTGGTGAATCCAAACAGTAAGAGTGTCGTTCCACGTCCACTCTTTGCTCACTCTCCACTGCCATAAGGGTTACACTAGGTTCAAGGCAGTGGAGGATTGGCCTGAAACAGCTATGGCTATGCTGTCATGCAGGTCCTAGCAAGGCAGCAGCAATATTGAATTGTGTATCAGAATAATGTTTGCTTTTGGGCAGATTTAAGTCACATCCTCCCAGGTGGGATCTATTCAGCTGCAGGAAATAGTACTTCATGTTCTAGCTCTTGAAAGTATGAAGAGAAACACTGACCACCCAACTTCCCCTGCAGGAAAATGTAAGCTTCCCAGTGCGTCATCCAGTGATGATGCTCAGATGCTGCTGGTTTAATGCACCAAAGGGAGACGAACAGACCACAGGGACCAGAGGATATCTGTCAGTGGCAGCTAAATGCCATTAAAAAGCTGTGTATAGTGTCCAAGTCATGTTTAGCTCAGGAAGAGATGAAAAATATATTGACTTTAAGAACTATAATTAGAAATAGTAGTGTGGTGGTTTTCCCAAAAGACTGACCAAGCACTGTTTTATGAAATTCCCAACTGTTTCTATATAGATGGTGCAAGTGTTAGGATTTCCAACCTGTATTTTTTTAGTGTTGAGGCATCACATGTGTACTTACTTTAGCATGTCTGTTACAAACCCAAAACAAAAAAATCACAATAAAAAAAGACAGTAGTTGTGGGAAAAATAAAATTTTGGGGAATTGATTAGATGTTTTTGAGCATTCTTCTTGTAAAATATAAAATCCATGATTATTCAGTAGCTAAGGAAATAAAGCTGTGGCAGAAAAAAAAGTCCTGCTGCTGTGCCCTTTTAGAACAGAGCTAATATCAATAATTCTTGATTTGTGCATTAAGTTTTAATGTGTAGACAGGCACTCTGTGCATAGGAAGATGTCCATGGATTCATCAGTGAGAACTAATAAATGACTGTCATATAAAGAATACATTACAGAGAAAGCCAGGTTAAGTGAATCATTTAGTTACCATTAGTCATTTTTCATTAATATTTTTAACTGTAGTATTATCCACTATGCATATAGATAGGATAGAAGGGAATAATGCCTGTGATGTGCTTTTATCTTGAAAACAAAGGCTTCTTCCAAAATGTGTGGTGGTGGTGGGAATCAGGATGAATGTTTCAGCTCTGATCTCACCAGTGTCCCTTTTTTTTTTTTTTTTTTTTTTAATTTAAGACTAGAGAAACCCAGATGGGAGGGGAAATAATTTCATCACATGGCTTGACATTAACCAGCACTGCCCATTTACATTGATGGAAATGGAATAGTAATAGCTGTGCTGGAAATGGAACATCCAAGAGCATGTTTATTTCTGAGTATTAAAAATAGCACCTAGATGGGAATTTCCACACTACCAAATGCATTATCCCAATCCAGTGTGTCCTGTTTTGGTGTATGCATGTACTGCTGCAATCCTTTGAAGCACAACCAAACTGGGACTGGTGGGGCTAGAGGTGGGATAGCAGCAGGGAATTGGTTGTCATCTTGCAGGACCCATTCTGGTCTCCAATTTCCCCTCAACAGGATTCTATCTTCTGACAGGTTGTTCTCTTGAGGGCTGGATGGAGCTGGCTTCCTGATGGTCTGTCAGCATGAAAGAGTTACAAGAGTAAATACATTTGATCTTACTTGTGCTCATAAATTTTTCCTCAGGATAATGTACCTCTGCCAGTTTACGCTTTTTCCTTTTAATCTATCATTTTTCATCACTTTATGTTTGGAACTCCCAGATTCTGAATTATATATCCCAAAATAATGGCATGTTTGGGCATACATGTGAAGATGTATCTTTCCCAAGATGCTGAGCAGTTAACAGATAGCATAAGAGGTACACACTTCATTTGTGTGATATAAAGGCTTGTCAGTGTGGATTTAGGATTACTCTAAACTTTGCTTCATTCTCAGTGTACATCAATACTGTTCCACTTGTAAATCTACTCTCTAGTAAACATGGAGGCTCCAAGGAGAGAAGAGAAAAAAATTATAACAAAATTTTAGAAACTCTTACAAATTACTTTACACAGTTTTTTAACTCAGCTGTAACAAGATTGAAAATAAAGTTTGTCAGTTCACCAACTCTGAAAGCTAAAAAGGGACATTGTAATTCTCTTTGGCAAAATGAGACATTGTCCTTTAAAGCATCAAAAGCTTCACTCTCTACTTTTGATGAGTTGTGAAACAGCAGCTCCAAAACATGTAATTGCCTTGGAACTAAAATTTGCACATATTCAGAGTCAGGCTAATATTATCTAGTGGAAAATGTATTCACACTGTAGAAAGAAATATATACTACTTTTTTCTTTTTTTTCCTTTTTTTTTTTTTTTTTTTTGGTGTGAAGCAAATTACCCTTGTTACTAATATCTATGTAAAATGTCCCAAATTATCTTATTATATGTGTTCCAAAAGTAACAAATTTTTATTTTCTAAAGGATGCTGAGCTGTTAGATGTAGATTTAACCACAAATCAGATATGATAGAGCTTCCACTGCTGTTTTCTGGGGACAGTCTCACCTGGACAAAGAGAACAGTATCCAGCCATCAAATCATTCCAATATTTCCTGTGACTGCCAAGTAATGCTGTGCCATGATGTGTGTCCATGATGAGTGGGACTGCAACTGTGACATTTATTTCTATGTACCACTGAGTGACTCCTGAATTTTAACACTATATCTGGTGCAGAAATAACTTCTGTCTTTACTGCTTGATTTTTGAGCAAGGTTGATGAGGGTGACCTAGAGAGCCCCAGTCAGCTACTGGGATGTTGTATGAGCACTGTGGCCCTGTGGTGCAGAGCAGTGATTAGGACATGGCTGTAAATCTTTGCAGGAAGTGAATTTAAGGGATGATGATATCAAGCTGTAGAAAATTTGCATACCGGATGAATCTCAGGAGAAGTGATTTGGGCACATAAATATTCCACCTTTCTGGGCTGTGTCTGTATGCTTATTGCCCAGTACCAATAGCTTCTTTAATGAGTAGAAATATTTCACTGTCTCACATTCACCAGGGCTTAATTTTTGTACGTGAACTGCTGATTCAGTTCTATCTCATCAAATAACTCAGTTTGGCAATAATTCAAGGCTAAAAATGTGAGCTGTAACTGCTTGCTATTTATTAAACAAGCACTTACATGGACAGAGCATCATTCCATTGAACAATGTTTAAATTCTTCTAATTGTGTTTTATAAAGTAACATCTCCTGGGTTTGCTTTTGTTACTCAGCAGCTCCTGGTATGTTGTAGGCAGCCTGGGACTCATCAGAAACTTCTGGCAACCCCTCTGCAATTGCTCTTTGTCATAGTGTTTTCTCCTGGCCTCTGCAGATTTTGCAGGGTCAGGGTGGGTGAAGAAATGCTAATGTGTTTTTGTTGTTACTGAACTTATTGATCCTTTAGCTAGATTGAATCATCTGCCTGGGTCTTGATCTGCTTTCTGTGGCCTTTCCCTCACTCAGCAGCCACTTGGTACCAAGTGCTTTATTGTAGTATTGTTAGCACAAGGTCCCTTGTAGATTATATTCATCCATCATCTCTATACCATCTGTACTTCTTCAGATCTTAGAGTGATGTAGGAATTTACAATAGAGTTTAGATTTTGACTTTAAGGCTTAGATGGATTGCTTGTCCTCAAAGAGCACTTTAGCATCTGTACACTTTAAATCTGAAAGGCCAACATAAGGCTTTATTCAGCCCCATTTTTGGTGGTGCTGATGTTATTCACTGTACTCATGTAGTCAAACCTGCCCCCCTTGACTCTGATGAAATAAGTGAGCCATTGATTTAATTGGTGTTTGAATGGGATTCTCAAGCTTGGAGGTGGCAAGAAAAGACTGTACTTCACTTCCCTCAAGTACTCATTTCTGAAGATGTGGTGCCAGAACAGGGGTGGAGGCATGTTTTCTAGGATTGCTGTAAATAGTGCTCTAGGCAGACAGCACCATGGGGAATTTGAAAGCATAACTCTGGCATAAAGTAGTTGCTATATAAAAATGTTAAATGCATGGGTCATGTGCTGTCAGCTGACACTGGGAAGGCCTTCTCAAGCTTCTCCTTTTGAAGCTCCATTTGGGCTCTGAAAATTAAACAAATCTTTGCCTCTTCTTTTTGTCCCCCTTCCTCACCACGTAGTGAGAAAGAAACGTTCAACAGGCCAAATAACATCCACAGGGAGGCTGGTATAAGCGCTGCAGTTTTCAGTTTGTCCTCTTTTTGCCCCCATTGCCAGTGTCTCAGAGGGTGAATGCAATAACATCCCTGAACTTGCCTTTGGTGGGGCAGTAATTGAGTCTGAAATACTCTCGGCAGGATTGATTGATGGTGGAAAAGGAGAAATAGGATGTAAGATGGTTTGTTCATTTTATCAAGACTGATTCTGGAGGGTTGAAAGCAGTAAAATCCTGTAGAAATTTGGGCAGTGGAGCTCAGGCTTCATTTTTAATCCCTTAGCATTGTGTATAAATAAGCAGATTCATGGAGCAATGTGGTCCTGTTTTTGCATTAGTGCTTTTAAGAGCTAAGATATGTTTCTGAGGACGGAAATTCTTCTTGTTCTTACCTTCTGTAAATGCCTCAAAATGGTTTCATGGTTTGGGTGGATATACAGTGATCACCACTAAAAAATGGAATATTTACTACCAATTTAAGGCTAAACCTGCAACAATGCAAGACTTCCCTGAATCTGGAATAAGTAATGCTTATGTCAGTTGAGATGCTGTGAGCTGATAAATAATGACCTCTGTAAATAGCCATGTGAGTTTATATTTAAGCTCATGTGGAAAATATGTCCTTCATAGATAATTCTCTATCTTTTGATAAAAGCCTCTAAAAACACTGACAGAATACAATTTCTCCTGCTCATTTATTTTTCCCTGGTGTTGGCAAACATCATAGTGAACCCAAAATTTAAGTCTTAAAAATTGCATTATGCTGTCAACCCCTGTCACAAGAGTACAACAGTTGTTTTATCATTGTAGCTGCTACTGTAAGCAATGACTTCTAAGCTGGAGCCCTAAATCTGAGCAGTTTGCAGTAAGCCATACATCCTAAATCAATTTAAAATGGAACTGAGATGAGATTGCTGACTGTTACCATGAGACTAGAAAGGAATTAATAAAACCTGAAAAAAGAAGTCCATTATGGCTACTGCAGTTATAAATAAACTTTATAGTTATGTCTCAACACCAAATGTCAAGGAACTTCTGGTACTGCAGTGTAGTAACTTTCAGTCTTGTTCCCTCGCATTCTGGTGATGGAATTGGGTTTGCCAGGTGTTGTTTCTCCTGTCTGCTTCCTAAACTCTCTATTTTGACCCTTTTTTAATGATTGCTTGTGAGATACCTGGCAATGATAAAATCATGGAATTGTTTCAGTTGGAGAAGACTTCTAAGATCATTGACTCCAGCTGTTGACCTAAAACACCACCATGGCCATTAAACTACAACCCAAAGTGCCATGTCTACACGTTTTTTGAACACTACTGTTCTTTAAAGAACCTGGGCTCTTATTAACAGGTTAGGAGCCCTGGTGATGTGCTGTGAGCTGATTAGGTGCATACACTAAATAATCATTGTGGTGTAAGGAAGGCTCAAGTGGAAACCAACAGAAAAACTCCTGCTACATTCAAGAAATACAGAGCACATTTTAATATATTCTTCAATACATGAAAGGGCTTGACTCAACACCAGGGTACTGTTCACCTGTGAAGCTCTTCATGCTCTATGGACTGAGGCTCTCAGTCTGTGTTTTAAGGATTTTTATTGCACCCCTCACTGTAATTTCTGGGATATGCTGCCTTTTGCAGTCCCCTGGCTTCATGCAGTGCTGGTTGCTGAGACCTTCATTCAGCAGCATACTTAGACAAGTGCTGAGCTTCAGGAGTGAACCTGAAGAAACTGCTAAATTGAGGCTTGTACAGGGAATGGAATGCTGTATTACTAAATCTCTGTCCTTTTTACATAAGATATTAGCTGCAGTTGCTGTCTGCCAATCTGACTGTGTGGGTGAATACTGAAGAGGCAGTGATTAGGGTAGCTGAACTAGGAGGTTATTCTTCCTTTGCTTTCTTCATTATTCATAACTTCGCAGTTAGTGTCTCTGTAGTTAATAATTCTCTATACTTCTGTACAGCCTTCAATCAGACAATCTCTAGTCTTGTGTGAACATCAATGAATTAGCATCCTCTCACCTTGCTTTGGGCACTTTTAATCCTGGTGCAATATCTTGCCTGGCACGCAAGTGTGCTCTGTGCTGGTCTTGCAGCACTCAGCTTTTATTTTTAAAACTCATTACTTCAGTGCACTAAAAGCAGCTATCTAACCTTAAAGTCAAACTCATGAGCTAGAATATAATTTAGACTTATTTCCTACTGGTTTATGGGCCCATTTAGTAACCAAATCCCAAGGAATATATATTTATGTCTTTTTCAGACCTAAGATTCAAAGAGGGGAACAGCAAAAAAAGTGATTCACTCTCAAGTTTTAAATAATTGCAAAACCAAAAAAAAAAAAAAAGAAATTTGAATTAAATCTTTAATGTCCATCCTCTCTCTTTCTACCACTCAAATATCTGATTGTGACAATATTGCCTGCTAACTAAGCAGTAAGAGTGAGTGAGTGGGAGAATGACAGTACCGTAGATTGTCCCACATATTGCCCTTTGAATTGAAATGGCAGTCTTCGTTTTCCCAGCTGCATTGATTTTTCTCATATGTGGTTCCAATTTTGTTTTGGAAAAAAAATAATCTGGTTTGGTTGAACACTTCACACTATGCACTGGGAGATAATTTCCATGTTTCTATAGATGTGTTTCAACACTTCTGGGTGTTTGTTATTAGTGTAGCAAAGGATATTTTGGTCTAAGTTTGAAATTAATGAAGTATTGCTTAAGAGAGAATGAACAAATTAGGCCAACTGAGTATCCTTAAATTCATGGAAACCTTCATTCTGGATTTGCCTCTGGTCTTCTGATTTAATCAGTATCCCAGCAGCCTTCCTAATGAAGTTATGTCTTATCTAATAAGCTTTCTAGGCTTATTAAGCAATGCCTAAGTTATAAGATAAGATTTGCAGCTAAGAAAGAGAAAGCTCTAACCATTAGAAGTCTCTCTGACAGAGTGGGTAAGTTTCCTGTAGCACAACAGACTCATAGTCATCAGGATTTGAAGTGGTCACAGTTTTAAACACTAAAAAATGTAATTTTGAAAGGAACAAGATTAGTCATTGCTTAGAGAGAGGAGCTGCGGTGACAGCTTTGGCTGTAGAAACATTTAATTTCCACCTTCCGCTTTAGAGGACTTTCACTTCCCCCTCGTGTATGATTTTTTTTTCATTAGCCTTTGCCCAGTGCCCTTTAGCAGAATTGTTTAAATGCTGCTCTAATACGAACCTACACGTGCCTTCATCATTGTTTCTGATGTCACATTCATTGAAATCTACCCCCATTGGCCTGATCTTGATTGCACTCAGTTCACAAGGTGATGTGTTGCGTGATTCATTAAATGCCTGACACACGCTAGGCCTTTTCAAATTGACAAAATAGGCATGGTGAAAATGTCAGTAATCTTCCCCATAAATGCCAGTCATTTCCTTAGCTTCTGCACAGCTATTGTGTTTTAAGTTTTTTACTTTGTTCCTGCTCATCTTTTAAAACATAAAAAAGTTGTAGTGGTAGCTAGAAGTAGGTCTGCCGTTTCCACCTGGGAAGCGTTGCAGGATCTTTTCTCTCTCCTCTGCTTCGTGCTTCCTCTTCCTCTTTTTCTCTCTTCCAGCACAGCTGGGAGCTTGATGCTCTCGGGTCAACAGGGTTTTGTATACAAAGAAACGAAGCGATGGGGCTTCTGAGGTCAGAATCTCTGTGGCACTGAAATGTGCTTACAGAAGTTTGCTGAGTGAGTGGAATCATAGAATCATAGAAAGGTTTGGGTTGGAAGGGACCTCCAAAGGTCATCCAGTCCACCTCCCCCTGCAGTCAGCAGGGGGCCTCCTCAACAAGATCAGGTTACTCAGAGCCCTGCTGAGCCTGAAGTTAAATATCTCTAGGGATGGAGCCTCAACTACCTCCCTGGGCAGCTTGCTGCAGCGTTCCACTACCCTTATGGCAGAGAACCTGTTCCTAACTTCCAATCGAAATCTACTCCTCTCTAGTTTGAAACTGTTGCCCCACATCACTGCAGGCCTTTGTAAACAGTCTCTCTCCATCCTTCCTGCAGGTACTGGAAGGCTGCTATTAGGTCTCCCCAGAGCCTTCTCTTCCCCAGGCTCATCTCTGTCTTGAGAACACAGTTATTTACCAGTGAGAGTCAACTGTTGCAGTGCTTTCAGCACAGAAGATGTGTGTGCTGCAGAAGCTTCACACCACGGTTCACTAAGTATTTTTTTTTTTTTGTGAGAAAGGAAAATACACTTAGCATAATAGCTATTTGTAGCCTACACAGGGTTCTGAAAGAAACAGTAATAACACTTGGTGACAAACTTTGCTGTGAAATATACTGTTCACCAGAGTCCTCCTTTCCAATCATCAGCTTTGCATAAATCTGTTATGAAGAAAAACATGCAGGTGGAATAAAGTCACTATTAATAAAAGTTCCAAAGGTACTGTGTAGATTTTTACAGCGAAAGCAGACAGTGCCTGGAGAGGTATAATTCTTCCTTTTGTGCATACACTTTGCTTCTCCTTTAAAAGCACTCTGCTTATACACTAATGGAAACAGAGCTACGCCTGCCTTTGCATGAGCTTTAGAGGCTTCTTGAAGTCAGTGGGAGCATGTATGAAAGAGCAGAGCCAGACCCTGTGTGTTTCCTGCTTCTGTAGCAATTGGACTAATATGTATTTGTGCAGAAGTAAGTATTAAAGGTGCAAATTCTTCCAGAAATGGGAGAATAAATACAGAGGGTGCTCTTGTACCTGTAGCACATGTTGGTGACACCTGCAGGGTTTAATGTTGTATTATCTGTCATCAGTATATGGTGACTGGGAAGTTTAAGGAGGTGGAAAGCCTTGACTATGAAGTGAATTTCTTGTTAGCTGTTTCTTGTGTTGTGTTCACTCTGTTAATGCTTCAAGCGGTTTGGAGAGCAAAGAGGAGAGACATGACTGCCAGGCTGGGATGGCAAAGGGACTCCTTCTACTCTCCACTTTGGCATCCTTTACAGCATGCTGTATTTTCCTGGTGTTTTAGGCTGGGGCAGGAAAAAAAAAAACCTGCTTTCTAGGAAAAGATCCAGAAATATGATTTCAGACTGAGTTTATATGAAGGATGGCAATGTTTTTGGTTATAACTCTGGGCATGGTTTTGGAGTGGGCAGGTTATGTTGAAGGGATGTTGGAGCTGAAGGCTGCTTCCTCAGGCTGTCACTGAAGGCTGTGAGGCTGCTTCTGGTTGGACTTAGGTGGAATAAGTTGATATTATTTAGACTTGAAGTAGAGGAGGAGGAGGGGAAAGGCAGCTTGATGGGAAAAAACCTCACCTAGCTTATTAGAATGTAGCAGCTCACTGTGGCAAGAGTGCTTTACCTATAACAGGCAGAGTCTCTGCTTTGCTCCAGGGGACTCCCAGTGCCCTATTTGTTAGGGTCATGGACATCCTGCTAGGAAATACTGTTACTGAACCCTTTGGCTTATTAGGAGCTGCAAAAGCTCTTCCAAATGTCCTCCCCATGTGTCCTCCAACTTGTTTGGTCTTTGTGCTGCCCAGATAACATGGTTACATTTGCCAAATTGGTATTAAAAGGAGAGAAACATCCATAAGGTGCTGGGAACATTATTTTATTTTATTCATTTCATTTCATTTCTTTTCTTTTGTGTCCTAATAAACTTCAGGAAAAAATCACGCTTTAAAATGTTGGGACCACACTTTGTGGGGCTTGACTTATTCTACCTCTTAACAAAACTTACAATAATATATAAATCTCCAGTTACTGTTTTGCCTTTACAATGTCACTGTCCTCTTTTGCCTCATTCTACTTCAATTTCTACTATCAACAGCAAACTTCCTCTTTTCTTCATCTGAAGAGAGAATAGAGAAATTAAGACCTCCCAGCCTAGTCTGTATGCTTTAACCCTTCTATAACATGATGAATTCCTTTAAAACAAAGAAAATTATATTGGACAAACATTGTCAACTTATTCCAATTGGATGACAACAGTATTAAGATCGAAAGGTGACATAAATAGACATAACTAGACATAATAGTACTGAATGCTTCTGCACATTTGACCTCTGCTTATATCTTAATATTTATTTTCTGCTGCTTCTGGAAAGATATGTTGCTTTCTTCCAGCCCCTGTAATTGAAGCCTTAGCATTAGCTGTCTATCCAATTATAATTATTAATAATATTTTGCCCTTACAACAGTTTATAATGGGGCAAATTGGTTAAAAATTGTGTGTAGTCAAGAAAAACTCTGCATTGCACTAATGGATCAGAGATAAAATTCCACAGTCAACTGAGACAAACAGTGTTGGAGGCTACTTCTACATTTCAACTGTTCCTCTAAACTTTGTTTGCATGAAAAATATATTCCAAACATATGACTTTTGGTTTAAAGTGACAGCTGTTTCCTTTTAATGTGCACAAAGATATTGCAAAAGCCACAGGCATTTCTGTAATGAACTTTTCAAGTCTCCCCTCTTTTTTTTTTTTTCCCCTGGATCTCCTGGTGAGGATAACAGTGACTGCCCTTCAGTGTTACTGTGTAAGAAAACCAGATGACAACATTAACCAGAAAAACCTGAAGAAAATTTATGATTTAGCCTAAAACACGTGCTTGAAGAAAAGGTTACTCTTAGGTCTCCATTCATGTGTTTAAACACTTGTTTGGGAGCCATCAGAGCTGAGCCTGCAGCCTTTCCCTGGCTGTAGGCACACTGCTGGCTGCTGGCACCCTCCTGGCCAAGTGAACAGCAGCAGGCCTCAGCCCAAAAGGTGATGGGAGTCTTCTCATGGACACAGGGGGACCAAAACAGGGCTCTGGTGATCAGGCAGGTTGAAAGTTTAGTATCCAAAGAGTTGTTAACTGAGAAGAACATGCAGGCATAGTTGTTAACTATTGAAGAACGTGCAGGCAAAGCCATGAAAAAGAAACCCCAGTCTTGTTCCTTTACCCATCTTTTTTCTTCCAACAAGCCCAGGCTTAAATATGTAAATGAAGAGTAGAGATCAAATCATATCCTGGAGTAAGAATTAAAATGTGATCAGTGTGAGTAACTGTGGATAGCTTTTGCCACTCTGTAATGAAATAAACTGGAATGGGAATAATAACAGGCCATTCTCTGAAGCAGGGAGGAGACAAGGGAGTAGAAGACAAATGAATGTGAACTTTCTCTTTCAGGAGGAAGGAGAGTAGTGACCATTGAGCCCTGTATTGCAGCCTGGAGGATCCATGATGTGGGAGTCCCGGAAAGTCCTGCCCTGGGAAGTGCTGGGGCAGGAGTGCTGTCACTGCTGTCACTGATAGGAAGCTTTCCTTTGGATGGGAGCTGAGTGGAGAGGATGTGCAGACAACATGGCTGTGTCTCAGGGAATGACTGGATGGGTTGTTTTCTTGTGGTCTGTATTCCTGTTGCTGTACTTGTAGTCTGCTGCTCCCTGTGCAACAGCAGTGACTTTGCAAAGTTGATGTGCAATAGCCATGCCACTGCTAGAGGTGCCTGAGAGGAGATTCATATTGACCAGAAAGCTTGGGTTTGCCCTTTGTAGTTACTAAGCCATAAACATATTTTGGGAGCATTTGGGAGATCTGCTGGAACTGTGGTCCATTGTACAAGGATCTTGTCTGGTAGGTGGGTGAGGCGGATGAGAGGTTCTTAACCCTTGTTTTACAGATGGGGCAATGAGGTGTAGATGGTTATGTCAGGTGGTGGAGATCATAGATGAGAGAGGAGGGGTAACTGGTGACTCAGGTCTCAGGAAGACTGCTCTTCTCCTTTAATTAGTCTGTCAGAAACATGCCATAGTTTCTTATACGACCTATTGGTAATTACAAAAGCACACAGAGCAGCCTGTCTTTGGAGGGATGCCCAGACAGGAAAACAAAACTGTTTGTTGAACAAGTAATGGGATTGGTACGAAGGCATAATAAATGAAATTTATTTTAAGGTAGCTTAGATGTTGGTGTGGGGAGGCAAGGCATACTCCACACAGAGAGAAAATGCAGTAGTTATCATTTGATTAAATTACAGTATGAACATCCCCACTAATTTATTAACAGGTCTTTTAGTGGTTTTCTATGTCTGGAAACATAATTAATGTTGCTGGCAACAAATGCTACATCTGGCAGTGGAAAAGAATGTAGCACCTCTTTATTACCACATTCGAGCAGAAGGGGAGCTTGCTGCATGCAGCTTTGCTGCACAGGGATGTGCAGAGTGGTACATAGCATCTGTCTCTGGGGATGTGCTTGTCACACCCTTTTGAGGCAAAACAATTAAAAAGCAAAAAACCCTGCTGATAAGGAGAGTGAAAAAAGCTTGGACTGATAACTGCTCCTGTCAGTGCCTTAGGTAGCTGAGAAGAGTTAATTTCTGTTAGCCTTCCAGAGGGGATTGCCTGGCTGGAGCTCCCTGAATTGGCAGCATTATTTAGCACTCTGCATTTTGTAAGGATGATCCCCTAAAAGGTGAGGGAGACCAGCTAAAGCTTTTTGGTGTGTCTGTATGGAAAACCATAATGCTTTTAGTAGGTTAAATGGCTGGTTTAATAGTTTCTTTACTAATGCTGACTGAAGTTGTGATGGCAATGACAGACCTGTCCAGGTGATCTGAAGGCCATGCTGAAACATGGGTGGGTTGGAGCTAGTCCCCTTATTCTGTCCCTTGTCATACCTCTGGTAAATCTGCCCTCAAGGACCATTGAGCAATAATGGTGCTGATCTCAGGACCTGCTGCAGATGCTCCTGGCTTTCCTGTCCTTCAGCAGGGCTGTATTGTAGCTCTGCTCAGTGAAATTCAAAAAAACAGTCTTGCAGGACCTCTACGCAGAGCTGAACCTTCTCTTAGCTGCAGGTAGAGGTTGACTTTGGTGCAGTCTGCCAAAGGTTTTCAATAGAAGTTTCCTGAGAGTTCTCTGAAAGCCATTTTCACATTCAGTGTCATTGCCATACATGACAGCAGCCTTTTCTGGAGGAACACCCTAAATTACTAGGAAGGTTGACTCATCTGGTACCTTACTGAAGAATAATCTTTAATTCATGATCTGTTCACAGCAGGCTGGCTGCTACTTAGCCATGGATTTGAGGGGGAGCTTGGCTTGTTTAAAGGCTTAAGTATTAAGCCCGTTTGGTTTAGTTAAGTGTTTCTTGACATGTAAAAGCTTAGGAAACACAGACAAGTTCTGTTATTAATGAATTATTTCTTCTAAAATTTACTTTTGTATGTGATACATTTGTTGAAGAATCAAAATGGTTTAGAAGAATAACCAGGAGAAACATAAAACTAGTGACAGGATATGAGCTGTGCTGCACATCTCTAGAAGATTCCTAGCATTTTGCAGTCAGACACAGAAAGGATTAAACAGTTAGTGTACAGCTGATGATAAGAAGTAGGGCTTGATTAAATCCCCATTGATATCAATAGAAATTATTCTCCTTGACTTCAGGAGTGGACTTTAGAGCCAACTCTTAATGCAAGACAGAGTATGCACTTGAAGTAACCAGGCTGGATACTCCTGCATGTGTCTACTGCTGACAGCCAAAATACTGGGGTGTCACTTGGAGAATTTCCCTGTTGCTCATTAGAGCAATGGATGCAAGCTGAGAGACTGGAGGCTAAATGTTATTTTCTCTAATAAAAACTCCCAAAGTATTCAAAACTGTCTCTCCCGTTTGTGCTGTCTAACTTCCAGGACCAGTTTTTTTGCAGAAAATAATATTGGGAAACTTCTCAGATGTGTTGTTTTGATTTATATTTTCTTTCCCATTCCTAGAGGAATTGTTATTGATAATGTGCTCTAGCAGCTCAGGAGGCTGCACTGCAATAGGCTTACAAGAATCTTTCATGTCATTAAATCTCCGTGAAAAATCAGAAAAAGTGGATTAAAGAAATCCCATTTATTCTAATGCTTATATTGTTGAAATAACCTTAAAAAAAAAATCTGTTGTAGTGTGTGGTAGTCAGGAATCTGCCTGCTAAGAGGACAAAAATGAACTTTACTGTGAATTTAAACTAGTATATTTTAATTATTTTCCTTCCAACTTCTACATCTGATTAGAACTTTGTAAGGGATAAGGACAGCTCTCATGATCTCATCTTCTGTGGGATACCTCAGGAAGTGATGTAGCCCTGGTCTGGATAAAAAGGGAAGGACAAGGATGTCTGCAAACGAGCATATGTTCCAGTCTGTGCCCTGTAACCATATCTCATACATCTGGCTTGTGTAACTACAGGGTGAATATCTGCATACAAAGCAGCTGAGAAGTTCAGACCTCTGTCCTAAACCTACATTTGGATTCATTAACTCATTCTCCTTCTACTGTATCTCAGGGAATTGCCTAAAGTACACTGGGACTCACCAAAGCCCAAGTTAGGGGTTTTATGATCATTGCAGGACCACCCACTACCATGTGTTGCAGCACCAACATCAGTGGCTATTTGTTCATCACACACAGCCTAAAAAAGGAGAAAGCAAATTCTCCTGAATGAACTCCCAAAACTCTTTTCATGGGTGGAAAAATTTTCTTTTTTATATCTGTGGTGAAATGTGTTGTTAAAACCAATTTCCCCAGAACCAGTCCACTTTAATGGTGATTTATGCACTGAAGCAGTCTGACATTTAGAGCCCTTCTTGGTTCAGTATTATAATGTTATCACCTAGGCTACCTCTAAATTCAGGCAAAAAATAGCTTTTTGACTGAAAGTAAATTTTTGCAAAGGTGTTTTGTTTTTCCATAGTGATGCCTAGGACTCTGTTAAATACAAATGGAAAACTAAAAGTCCTCATCCCAACACAGCAGTTAGCCAGTGGAGCTCTGTGTTTGCAAGCCTTTATGTTTTCAGCCCTAGAAGGGAAGGTATGTACCCTAAGTAAAGCACAGCACCACGATCCATGCAGCATCTTCATGTTTGGGTGATGGTAATAGTCCAATGATGGCTATGTCAGTCTCAGAGCAGGTTAATTTCTTCTGCCTACCAGCAGGGAATGTATAGTACATAACTGTAGTGTATGTGGGGAAGAGAAAGCTATATATTGATGAAACAAATTTCAACAGGCTGTGCCAGGCACCTTCTAAATGGGCACTGGCTGTCCAAATTGCTCATGCTAAGCCTTGAAACTTGCCCCCTTGACATATGACAAAGGAGCTCTTAAATGAAATGGAAAAGGCTGTGGAGATGGTGTTGAGTTAAGCAGCTGGATGCTGTGGAAATTATTAGCATTAGTACATTCAATTCCTAGTGTTCTTGGCAATTTTCAGTCATCCAGCAGACAAGAAAGTGAAAACTGGTATAAATGCGTTAACAGTGAGAGCTGAGCATAATAGCAGGCACTGTATTCTCATCATGCATTCAGCAACACACTGTAAAAATTATTGGAGGAATATGTCAGCAGGATGTAAGCATTTGCTAGTCATCTGTCTTTTGGGATTTCAGCCTGGCAGAGGCCCTGGGTGACATATCTTCTTACTTCCCAGTATCCGTACAACAAGTATTTGAATATTTCCATATAATTTGTTCCGAGGGGAGTATGGAGGATGTGAGAGAGGGAAAAGAGACTGAAATTCCTTGTTTTACTTGGAGTATGTTTCTACCTTCCCTCCATTAGTAAATTGAAAAACACCGTTGGTTTGGGGGTATGTTTGATATGAAACAAGTAGCGAAGATGTCATTACAGCATTTTTCTTCTTCAGAGCTCTGCCCACCAGGGCCCATAATCTCAGCACAGAGGGATGCTGGCTTCTTTGCTCCAACTTTTTAACATCATCTGCTTTTTTAGGGATTTTTGGCAATGGTTTAATGCAGAAAAATACATTAAGTGAGACCCTGATGTATCATTAAAGACCACCTGAAAATGTGTCCCTACCTTCCCCTTTTGAGAGGGGTTTCGTACAAGTGGATACAGGGGCACAGCTCCTGGCACAGATGGTGTATTGTGCACTGTCAGGCAGTGACCTCTGTAGCTGGGGTGTCTGTCTCTATCTCACACTGCTATGAACAGCATTTTAAAGGCCCCTTTTAGCACACCAGCACAGGTTTGTTGCTGCAGCTCACAGTGCATGCCAGGCTCCTTGGGACAACAGAAGCCAGTGATGAACATAGAGTTAATAAGGAAGTATCTTATGAAGGTCTGATAGAGGAGAGCTGCCCCTGGTGCTCTTAAATAAAGAGTAGTGTTTTGTAACTGAAGACCTCTTGGGGAGAGGAGGAATAGGAGTGTTTGGGATCGGATGCTCTCTTGACCTGGTATTGTTTGCTCAAGTTTGGAAACTTGGCAGCCTCAAGCTTTCATTAATTTTTGATTTTTTGTGTATTTAGAGAAGGCTATGGGAAGAGGTACTGCAGTTTTGGCACAGTTTTCCTGCTGATTATTAACTGTAAATTTTAGTATGTGCTTTATGTTTTTTGGAAGGTAGGAAAACTTAGTAGCTCTTCTTCTCCTTTAAGTCATTTGCTTTCTGCGTCCTTTCAGGTGGCTGTCGAGTTCCCATTGGAGTGAGTTTTGCCTCAGAGAGCACATTATGTGGCATTTGAAATGGACAGTGAGCTCAAACTCTCACTGATGTTGTGGGGTTAGATAAATGTTTTACTTTAGCTGTCACAGTGATCCTTAACTGATTAGCCTGTGTGTTAATCCTTGTGTTGGAAGGAAGCCTTTGCTTCACCATAGGCAACTTAGCAGCTGCTCTGCTCAAATACTCTGATTTTAAATATACAGACTTTCATATCTCTCTGTATTTTTCACTTTGCAAAGCACCTTTTCATCCTTTTCTGGTTTCCACAGCACCAGTTTTCTTGATCACCTGTTGCATACCATAGCATTTTCCTTGACTGCTCATGAATTCCCATCTCATTGCACCTTGTCTTGTCCTGGAAAGCTGTCAGCTGTCTTCACCTTGCCAGGCAGGTTTTGCAAGTAAAAAGTAGTAGATAGGAATTGGAATGAGGTCACTTAGCTTTGCCTTCTCATCCATTCCTCTGCTTCCCTCACACTTCAGTAGTCACAGGTGGTAACATATTTTTGTTGAGACTAGTCATAATGAGATTTTTTAGAAATCTCTGCAGCTGGATGTTTATACTGGCACCAAGGTGTGCTTCATGTGTGTTTTGCAGGCCAAAGAGCTAATTTCAAAAATCCCCTAGCAGCATTTGAATGCCCCATTATAATGCCTGCCTTTGTAAATTGAGGCTTTGCATAGGTCCGGTTTTAAAAGCTGAGGGGAATTAGATGATCTTTAGACCACTGCTTCAAGTTTAGGCCCTAATACCAAGTCAGTGGAAAATCAATTCATCTTTCATTTGCCTTAATGGAGTTTTGGATCAAACCCATAATCTTAAAAGCATTTAAGTGCATGAATAGTGTCAAGTTTTTGATTTGTAAGCCTGAGTGGTATGTAGCTCAGGTGTGTAGACATCTGCAAATGGGGATTTCTGACTGAACCAGAGAGCATGTACACTTGTATCTGAAAAAGGGGAAGCCCTCTTCAGTCTGGTCTGAAAAATCAGATGCTTTGCTTTTATGAGTAATTTCTTGAAGAAATTGTACTTTATAAATAATAGTATCAAAAGACACTCTACCCTCCTCCTTCCTTAATGAATGCTGGAAGTTTGGGAAAAACTTCTGTGTGGTGGCTTGGTGCTCTGAAGGTTTAGCTGTGAGATAGTGGTCTGAGCATACCACTCCAGTCATACAGAAACTGCTTTTATTGGAGTGCCATTGAGGCTGACAGAGTATGAACAGAGAGCCCTGCAAAAGATAACAATAACTTTCCCTGTGTTTAAAAAAAAATAATCAACAGAAGCACTACTAATCTACATCATTATGCTATAGATCCTTCAAATACTAATGGTTTATTACTTTACTGTACAATAAATTCACTACAAAAACTCCTCTTCACGTTCCTTATGTTTTTAACCTTGGCCTTGACTGCTCTAAATGATCTTTATTTAATGTTCAGCATTCCTACTGCTTGGCAAGCTTATGGTTCAGCACATAAGGGGAATTTGGTTGAAAGGCTGTGCTACATTTAGGATCAAATTCTTGGTGGCCAATTCACTAAAGGTGCAGCACAGCTCAGTGAAGGAGCTGCTAGGGTTTGTGTAAGCTGAGGCTCATTCTGCTGAAGAGCAGTTGCCTTTTTAGTTAATGCAAATTGGCAGAAGCCTTCTCCAGCAGGCGCCTTGCTGATTGTGTCCTCCATTTGTGTGAAACCATCTCCAGGAGTGGCAACGCCTCTCAGACGTGCCAAGCAGCATGTGGGAACTGGGGATGCCATAAGGTGTGAGAGGACAGCTTTGTACACTGCATCTTGTACCTTCAATACGGAGACCAAGGCAAATACAACACAATTCTCACAAAAGGTCACAGAGATTTTAGTACCCTTCATGGTTCAGAGGTGTATGCCCACAATGTAAACAACTACCAATAAAATGCTTGGTAAAGGATTTTTCTAAGTTCTGGTCTTGCCATGTAAGTTTGGTTATTTTAAGTCCAGTCTGGCTGCTTGCTGGTGCTCTTTCCTGTTTACCCCCTCATTTGTATGAGCTACATGTCAGGAATCAGAAGCAATTAAAGAGGTGATAAGATACTGGCATGAAGAAAGTCAAGGCCATTTAAAGTTTCCAATATGACTTTTATATCTCCTTTTGCTGCGTATGTTTGGCTCAAGGCAGGAAAGGAAGGCAGGAAATTTGCATGAAGATGGAATTACTTCTACTCTTTCCTCTTTGAATTTACATGGGCTACTCAATTTTTCACTGAGGCCTAAGGGGTAATTTCATCAAGGTCCACTTAGGCAGGAGACAGCATATGAGATCAGCCTTCCAATGCTGCACACGGCTTCAGCACCGCACTGGGTGAAGTCGGAAAAGAAACCACGCTTGCCTGCATGAATGCAGGAGATACTGTTTGTCTGAGACTTTGTCAAGGTCTGGGCTTGCAGTCTGGCTGCTGAGGAGGGTCTGCACTGCATGTAGCCCTTGGATAGACTAAAAGAAGCCTGAGGAAGTCTTGGGAGTCTTCTCAGTTCTGCCATGATGAAATATTACCTTGGCCCCCATCCTGGAGTGCTTACATGCTTTGCCAAATGTGAGCTGTAAGCAAACAATGGATCTGTATCACAGACACGTTCATCATCTTCAATCATTCTTGTGTATAAAGAGCTTTGATATTATTTGGATGGAAAGTTCCAGCTGTACAGAGTAATCTTTGCTCTTATCATCAGAGTGTTTGCAAATCCTGTCAAACTTTTATTTTAGGGATGTTTAAAACTACTGCATTGTCCTTGGTTGAAATTTGAAGAAATAAAGTGTTCCAGCACTTTTGAAAATGCATTGCTGGACACAGAAATTCTTATAAACATCCAACTGGCTGCCCAAGTCCATACAAAAAGTTGGTGGTAGAATAAGGAATTTCACCAGGTTTTTCTTCACCCCAGAATGTGTGCAGAGAGGTGCACTGCTCTGACTGTAACTATACAGCCACAGGGGAGGAAAGAGCAAGCCCTATGCAAACTGCTATTTTGAAAGCAACTTGTAACCTTTTACAATTACCCAGATACTTCTTTTCAAGTTAGTAAAAATCTAGCTTTCACTAAAAGCAAGGGCTTGGGGAAAGGTGCTCAAGGTCAGACTACCTTGAAATTCAAGAGAAATTGTGCACTTGAACTCCTTCCATTTCTTCTGAAAATACCTCAGCCTTAGTTGCTCCATTGCAGTGGGTTTTTTTGCAGTCTGGTGAAAAATTGTTCCCTTTCCGAGCTAAGTAAATCCTAATGACTTAAATCCATCTTTTACATGTGTTTGGGGGCAGGGGGGATGTTTGTTTATTATAGGATACACTAGCTAGCTGTCTGGTTTCCAGTGGCACAGAGAAATGCAATAAGAGACCCCATTCAAAACCAGTATTAGTGGTAGATCGAGGCTACAGGGAGCAGTCTGCAAATTTCATAATGCACAAAAGGGAAGATTGCTCAGATTACCCTTCCCTACTCTTTTTAAATTTAGTTAATTTTTTCATACCTTTTCAATGTAAGTTTGAACAATTACCTATAATTGCAGTGGTTTGGGTTGGGTTTTTGTGGGATTTTTTTTTTCCTGCAAGACAGTGGCTTTGCTTCAGAGCAGGGATTGGGAAGTTTGCTGACACAGCACACCAGGACTGAATATTGAGGATATATCTTGGTGTTAAAAGAACTGCTTCGTGTTTCATTTTGTCTTGTCCCTGAGCCAGACTGTATCTGGGTCTCTCAAGAGAAAAACTGGAATGATTACCAGCAGTATTAATGTTAAGTTAGCTTGATTTTTACACATTTCACTTTGTGGCCCATCTTACTTACGGTAAAGTCTTTCTGAGGAGGGTTGTGTGGCTACTCTGCTGTACAGTCCATCTCTAGCTTGTGTATCTTTAGACCTTGTCTCTGGAAAAGCCATATTTTGATTAGGAGTTTCCCCCTGATTTTTGTTCAAAGGGCTTTAGTCTTGCAGAAAGCTTTGGTTTTAGCTGCTGACAATTAAGACAGCTAGTTAAAAAACATTGCTGGAACAGATTTTGGCTTACTTTGAAGTATTATGTCTCTTTGGAGAAAGCGGGAGAAGATCCTGCTGGGTACAGCACCACTCAGACTGTTAGGATCCAGCATTGAGCCTGCCTATTGCGAGCGAAGTGCCACAGCCTGCACCCCGTGGGACTATCACAGCTTTAAGCTGTCTTTGCCATCCTGCTGTTCTTGGATTAGTTGACTACTGACCAGGCTTATGTCAGCCTTCCCAGACTGAATTCCTGGGACCAGCTGTAGGGCAAATAAGGAAAATTAGGGAACAGTTTATCTGCATGGATAAATACGGACTTATCACATTTACTTGCTTCTTGGTCTTTTGCAGCACAGTGCTCAGCTATACCATCTCAGCACCTTGAGGGCACTGGGCATCTCAGATATCAGAGTGATGTGCTGCTGAATCCCTGCCTTTGTAGTGGACCTCAATATTCCCAAAACTCAGCTTCTTGCCACATAGTCCTGCATGCAACTGCAATGTACCCTTATGGTCTTAAGGGTACATTGTCTTAATGGTCTTTTCATTCGTTTGAGTTGAGTGGTCTGTAAGAAAACTCTGTGGGGCTCCTTCCTTCACTGTGGATGGCTTTTTTTCACTTCCTGAAATTATAAGTAACTCAGCACCAGTTTTTTCTTACCTCAGTAATTTTCTTCAGCAAAAGTCAGGGCAAAGCACCCTTCGGATGGAGAAGGCAGCTCTGAGAAACCCAGAGCAGTGCTTCATGCTACCTCACATCTTTGAAGTCACCTCCCCTCCTTCCTGCCCTTTGCTCCCAGAAAGGGAACCTTTGCACCTTGTAATTCCCACCAAAGCTTCTTTGCTTCTGCTTCCGTTTTAATAATTTATTTACAGAAACTGTCTTTTCAGAAAAAACCTGCAGGATGTGCCCTAAGCTCACCTATGTATTTTTAAAGAGTCTTTAGCCGATTCCCCTGGTGTGAATGATGAGATTGATTAGGGGAATAAAGACCCATTAAAACAAAGAAGTAAGAGGTCATTCACTACCCTATACCACAGCATACTGCTTGGTTTCCAGCTATTAAGAATACATGAGATACAAGACTGTTGGAAGTGGACACACAATCCTTTCTTTTACAGTAACATAGACTCTATCCCATGTAATTTAACAGTGACCTGAAAATCCTGCTTGTTTTTTATAGGCTCCTGCTTTGAAGTGTGATATTGTTAGCACTCAAGATGCAACGGGCATTAAATGTCAGCATTTATTAAATTACAAATAATTGTCTCCATACTGCTCAGTTTTGTGTAAGAAAAGAGCCAAGCAAGATTTCTACATCAACCACCCAAACTCAGTTGTGCCATGCCTGTCAAGTAGTGGACCGAGCACAAATTCTCCATTACATTTCCATTGCTTTTTGGGATTCGTAGATATTTATTCTCAGCTAAGGAAGTTTGAGGACTTAGGGTAACCTGTTAGAAATGTGTGGGAATGTCTCACAAACAGCAATCTGTGACTGCTTTGGCTTAAGGTAAAATTTAGCATCCAGGCAAGCCTGCAGAGGAATAAAGACGTGCTTTCTTTCCCCCTGCGGTGCGCAGAGCTGGGGCTGGGAGGTGAGGGTGGAACAACACAGACAGTGTTCCCGGACAGCCGGCTGCCTCCCCTGCTGTAGTTTTCCACAGTGGCATAGGGAGTTGAGCAATCTACAGAGGCAAGGGAAGCCTTTAAAGGAAAATTATGTGCATAGAGAAAAAGAAAATAAGGCAGGGTAGTGACTCCCAAGCCGGCATCTTTGCTGTATGCCTTCAGTCAGTCTCCAAGCAACTGGGAACGTAAAAAGGACACAATGAGTCAGACTCAAACAGTGCCATTTCTGCACCTTTGTACAGAAGTCTGTATATATTCAGTCTCTACGAGGCCAATCTTAGTTTCCTTATCCATATTAATTTTTTAAATCTGAAGAGTGGCAGACACCTTGGCCACTCTGCATGCTCAATTCAGGCTCCTCAGCCAGATCTCCAGCCGGAGCAGCTGGCTGTTTGTGGAACATATCACTGCTTCTGCCAGGCTCCCCTGCAGCCAACGTCAAAGCCTACAGCTTATTTCCCAAAGACTCCTTTAATTTTGCAGTTTCACCAAGGTTTTGTTCTGACTCTGTTCATCTTCCTTTTGCAGATTTAGAGCTTGGCTTTGAAAGGCAAAGGTGCACAGAGGTGGGTAATGACTCCTCTGTGGAAAGAGGTCCCTGAACACAGGGATTACAGGCAAGGGATACACAGTATGCTTGGATTTATTGGCCCTGTCTTGGTGGTGATGTTGGCAGTACCTGTGCTTGGCACAGGTAAGCACTTTGCTGAATGCCTGGTCTTGATGCTGGCACTGCTGCTGCAGACAGCACAGCTTGCTGTTCAGTGGTAGGAAAACACACACTGAGGTAGCTTCATCTATTTTAGGTGCGTCATTGGAACTGGCTCAACGCAGATATAATAAAAGCACACTTTATAGTGGGGAGGAAACTACTGAAAGAGAATACTGTTGCAAAAAAAAAAAAAGCATGAAGGAAATTTCCAGTGGTCATAGAAGCCCAGCTAGGTACAGCTTCTGGCAGGGCTGGTCAGTCCTCAATACTATACCTTCAGAAAACATCAATATTTTGGATTATTTTTTTTCCCTTTACTGTGAGGACACTTTGTAGGTGATTGATAAATCTAAGAAATTGCAAGTACAGTTTACATTGTTTGGGGTCTGAGAAATGTTAATGGGCATATCTGCAACGACTGAACATCCCCAAGCTGGGGTCCTGTGGGGAGACCATTGGCCATGGGACTCACCAAATCTTCTCAGGCCTCTCTGTTGTCTCAGCTACTGACAGCTCATGTAGCCCAGTCCTGTCAAAAACCTCCAGCAAAAAAGAGCAGGAAGGGAAAAAAAGAAAATTAAACCCCAGTGTTTATTGTTTTCTTCCACTCACTAGCCCCTTTCTGTTGGCAGCAACTGCAGTGGGCTGGTGATGAAGCCAACCCAAACCAAAAGCACCGTGGAACTGGTCATTTTTAATGAAGATGACAGTCCAAGCACTCAGGATCCCTGCAGTATTTTTACTGTTTAAAAAAAAAAAAAAAAAAAAAAAAGAAGCTAAAAAGCTCCTCTTCACAGTAAGTGTTGACCCTCAGCTAATGAGTGGAACCAAGAAGACCAGAGGAGGGCCCTTCCCTGCCAGGAGTACAGGCAGTGCCCAATTCATGGCATGCTTTCAAGAGCTTCTTGGTGGAAAAACTGTGAAGTCACAGACTCCCTTCCCCTTGTGAGGCAAGGCAGGAATACCTTGATAAAACCTTGGGATTTTAACATAGGTAAACCCCAAACCTGGGCATTCTGTGGGATGCACTGCTATTGCTGTTAGTTTTTCACGGGAATCAATTGTCAGGTTCTCATGGTAAATGCAGTAGTATGTGGCCTTTCCTTGCTAGTGTTGGACCATCATGACAGTTACAGCATATCACCCCTTCCAAAGAGAAATGCCCCCTTTTCATCAGGGGTTGTAGCAGCCAAGATCTCAGTCTTACTTTAGATAATCTCTCGATCTCTTCACCTCCATGTATTACATTTTGACTTGTCTGGCCAAGGTGTAACGTTTTGCTTTCTTTAATGGTGAAAACTTTTTTTTTTGTCCTCTTCTTGGGTGTCATTTTAAAAAAAGGCTTTCCTGGAAAACAAAGATGCCTTTTGAGGAAAACAACAACAACAACAAAAAGAAATTTGTGTATTAAACCAGAAAACTCTGCTTACTTTAAAACACCCAGATGTGAGGTTGGTTCAAAATAGATTTGTTAACCATGCAGCCTTGATTCAAACCAAAAGAGTTCATTTCATGGATAAAGTTCCATATTTATTTTGTAAATTCTGGTACACATTCTTTTAGTTTGCTGGGAAAAAAATCACTGTAATTTATTTTACCTTTTCATTACTTCTTTCCCCTTCCCCCATTTTTTTACATTCATGATCTATAAAAATAACCCTAATTCTCTTCTGCTCTGGATAAAGCAGTAGCTATTATAAACTGGAAGAAAAAGCCCCTTTCATATTGTTGATATTGGATGTTTGTTTAATTTCAGTAGGGCTTTCTAAAGGTGTAACGCAAGTAGAGTTTATTACTATTTGAGTCTTTAATTGCTGTAGTAGTATTTTTTTATAGCTCCTTATTTTTATGTTTAAGAGTCCCCAGACACTTTGATTTATTGGCATTGGTGAATGATTGATAAATGATTGTGGTTAAATAGAAAAACTGAAAGCATTGTATGAAACAGAAAACGGTGCCAGAATGGCCATACCTGACCCACCAGTACATTTAATGTGATGCATACTATACAGCTGCCACAAGCTACAGCCAAAGCTACCACAAATATCAACTGTTCCCTGGGAAGGGACTAAAAATATAACAACAATAAGAGTGGAGTTTTTTTCCTGCTAATCAGGAAGGGTATAGGTTTTTCTGGTGCTTTTCATTTCAGTGTCTCAAAGTATTTATTTCTGGAATATCATGACCACGTTAAAAAAAAAAAGCCACAGACAGTGTTTTCACAGGAACCTAAAAGAGTCAGGCACCTAAATTCTGTGATGTTTCTATGGAAGTTATTTATTTTTGTCTCTCAAGTTCTTTTGAAATAGCAAACAAGGGTTTCTGTTTTAGGCTTGTTGAACATGCACAGCTTCCACTGCCCTCGGTTGCTGTTCTGCTTACAGCCAGATTTTGGGCTTGGATGCCTGGCAGAACCTGTATTTTTATATTACTTGTATTTTTTAACCTAAATTCCCAATAGTTTACACTTAGCAGAGTAAGAAGTAATGACTACTTGTTCCTGGGTGAGTGCAGAAAATGCTTGCTTTAACAAAATGCTTCTGCTGCTAGCACTCTCCATATGTAAGACAGCACATGCTAAATCACTTTGGGATGCTTTTCTTTCTTGAGGTCTTGTATTAAAAAGTTGGTGCTTTAAGAGGAAAAACACATGGATAAGCATGCATTGCCTGTGTTGGAAGGAGAATGGTCAAACACCACAAAAGCTGAACAGTGAGCATTGATAGTCAAATTTTCACGTGCCCATAGCTTGTTACTTAATTCATAGCTTTTAAAGCTTCTGATAGCCTTCCCTCTGTTGTATGTTTAGGCAGCAGTAGCCTCTGGGGAGAGCAGTGGGTACTCCCGTGGGACCAAGTCCCTGGCATGATGCAGATCCAGCCCCAATGCCTTTGATATGGTGACCCTGTTTTGTGGAGATGTGAAGGTAACTGGGAGCAGGTTGTCCCCACCAATGCTATGGTCCAATCATAGCCCCATGAGTGGGGCTGATTCAAGCAGTGCTGGGCAGGGCAACCAGGACTACCTGCCTCAGCAGGAGTCCTCCATTAAACCAAACGAAGCATGACACAGAGCTGCACCCTGACAGGCACCAGCTGACTTCAGCTGGGATCTGGAGCAAGCCCAACTATGGCATATGTTCACAATCAAAAAGTCATTAAAAATTCACATTGACAAGTTACTCAGCTTGGAGCCTGTCTGTGAAACTGTGTGCTGTGGCTGATGCAGTAGCTTAGGCTCAATGTTCCTGGTAATCTTTCCTAATCCTATGAATCTGCAGGAGCAAGGAGAAGGGTACTTGCTCTGCTTGGATTTATATTTTCTTAGACTTTAGGGAATTATTTCCCTTTCACAGGCTTGGTGCAGATGTCTTCTGAAGGGCTTAGCTCTGAACATCATCTCAGGAAACTCAGTATGGAAAAAAACAAGAGCAATTAATTTTGTCCCTTTGCTAATCATGTAGGTCAGTGCAGTCATCTGGTTTGAACTTGGGTTTTGGTTGATAAATGTAAAGGTCATTAAAAGGATAATGTGTGAGTCCCCTCACTTCAAGATGCAGCCATAGGAAATCCATAGGAAGCAGATTGTTATAGGCACCTTAGAAATGCAAGTGAGGTACACAGTAACATGTGATGACTTAGATCAAAATGAGTTTATTATGGATTTATACAGCACTCTGGCAATGAAAAATAATTTGATACCCAAAAAGCAACAAATTAGAGGTTGCAGTAATTTGCTGTTGGCAACCACACTGGTGCTTGGGTGTGGTGTGACTGACAGGTACTGCAGGCTTTCCATGAACACTAGTGCCACTTGAAGGCACAGTGGGCTTCACCCTTCTCTGTGGGAAACTCAACAGTTCCACTAAATATTTCTCTTGGTCCTGCCCATCTCTTACAGAGCATGTTGCTGGCACCTGCTTCCCAAGGGACTGGGCTCTCATTGGTGCTCTCCCATAACACGTCAGTGGAGGTCCCTTCATGTTTCCTAGATGGCAGCTTTTACTGATGGTGGAGATGTAAATAAAGTTTGTGCTGCCCTACCTGCCAAAATCTCTGTGCCATCCTTCTTGTCGCTGCTCTTCCAAAGGTGCAGACAGCCCTTGGAGGAAGCAGAGAAGTGGGAAAAGATGATTGCAAAGTCCACTTTTATTGCATCCCAGGGAGAAATCCAGCCCTGGAGCAATTACTTAAGAACCAAATTCTTAGCAACTTCTCTGTGGTATGACAGCCTTTGGAAAAATTAAAATCATTAAGTAGTCAATCCTTGTTCAGGGTTGAGCTTTGGATAAATTAGCAACTCTTCAAGGCACAATTTTGTTAATTGCTGACAATTACATACTTTGTTTTTAGATTAGGCCAGCTGTGCTGAAAGTTCCGTGCCTCTGGTGCGTTTTCCATTTTTTAATGGGCTTGGTATTAAACCTCAACAATCAGGAGTCTGTTTTTATGTTGGAAAAAGTTCTCTGTGTGATCTTTAAAATTAACTAGGTAATTTTAGCTCTTCAGTATTATTTGCAAGTTTGCTTTTTTTTTTTTTTCATGAATCCCTTCTTCACTCATCATGATTGTTCAAGTGCAGCCTTTTTGCGTTTGAGGTTATTTTTATGTGACAAACACTTGTTTGATCCCAGAAAGAGATGCTTCTAGTTTGTATTAATACAGGTCTGAAAAAACTTGGCAGCATACTTTTGGAATATTAAACAAGTTGATAAGGTGTGAAAATATGGGGGTTTATGTTTATTTGGGTTAGGTTAAATGCAGTGTGAACCAATTTGTGAGTTTATTTACTCTGATGCATTTGCTCTGGCACGCAGAATAACCTCACTTTTGGGATATGGGACAAGGACAAACACAGGACTGTGTAAATTAAATGGGAGTGTTTGCCACAGCAGAACATGCAGTTCCCAAAGTTCAGGATGTGTAAAAATATGCAGTAAAAACACTAATGGCCTGTGCCAGGCAGACAGTGCCTCTGAAGCTTGGAGCTTCAAAACACCTATAATAGCATTTCCTTTCATTTTCCTCTTTAGAAAGGGAAATTGGCACAAAAGGAAATCTCTCCTCTGTATTAAAGAGGAGGTGTGCAGCACCCAAGGGCCATGGCTATAAGGTTCAGGTTGCGCTCAGTGGAGTAATACCAACTCAAAGCATCAATACTGGGCTCTGCAGGGGTAAAATGGGCAGAAGGGTCCTCAGCATGACTGAATATCAAGCCCATAGTGACCAAGCAATGGGTTACAGCATCCATATCACAAGTGGATTTCCACATGTGCTGTTAAGTTCCCCACATGCCAGACCCACAGTACCTGGATGGGTGTGGGGTGACCCGATGTCCTGGTGCATCCCAGCAAACCTCACTGGAGTGTGTCAGCATGTCTGTGTTTCAAGTACCTACCAGAGTAAGCAGGTCCAGGATAGGGCATCCAGGGGCTCTTCCAGCCTAGCTCAGTAATGGGAAGTTGACCAAGGCTGACGACAGTAAACTGACTTACATTCTGTAGCCGCCACCAGCAGAGATGTGCTAACATGCATGAAGTGAAGCATTTGGATGCCAGTTGTTATCACAATTGTGTTGGGTGCTAGCTGGCACCTTTGCCAGCTCAGTAAGCATCTAGTTGCATTTACCATGCTTTCTCCCTGCCTCCTTACCCTAGTAGCTCTCAAAAAACCCCAATGCAAGCAAGAGTTAAAGTAAGTGCCCTGTTGAGGGAGGAGCTCTGACTGTGTTGCAACAGTGAAGCTTTACTCCTCACCAGAGTAACTTTTCTTTCTTTTTAATACCTAGTGCAGGAGGTTGGTGCTCTTATGTCTGAGTAATAAATGTATGTCTTTCTGAGACTCTCCATAAAATGAAACCTGCTGTGGAACTGGTCCAAAGCCTATTTGAGAAAATCACATGAACTCATATGAATTTGGCAGAGTTTATGAATCAAACCCTATAGCTTTCAGTACATTACAAACAGGAGACTCTGTGTTACTATTTTTGGTGAGTCACTTGCTCTTAGATAGCTCTTAATGGGGGAATGGCAGTTTCAGTCAGCACTCTTCCCCCCTGAGGATTACCTCTCTGCACCTTCAGAAAAGCAACTCCTGTTCTTTGGAGCAGATTTTCATTTGTGCAATTTCCATAGTTAACCATTTAGTGGAGAAACTCTTCTGACTTTTTTTTTTTTTTCTCTCTCTCCTTCCCCCAGACATTATTGTCTCTACCAGGTGATGAAGTCCAGAACAGTGAATATGTGTTTGAGTGTGTGTGTGAGAAAGATGAAGTCTCTTTCAGATTACAAACGTGCCAGGTGGCCTGCTGTTCTTCAGTAAAGCACCAAATCATGTTAACACTGCACCACTTTCATCCCTTGCTTCCACCAAGTAGTTTCACTAAGGCAAACGGATGCAGCTTCTTTCTCTGTGCTTGTCTTTGCCAGTTTACTTGCAGTATATCTTTAAGTCATGTATTTTATGTATAACCTCAATTGAGTTTTCAAATCTTCTACTCATTTTTTATTTGCAATACAGTTGTGCATCAGTTCTCTGATCTAGTTTGCATACAGCATTTGTTTGATTTTCCCTTTGCTAAATGCTGTTGTGCAATTACAGACTTGAACTGAAACCTGGTAGGATTAACAGCTGGAGACCTTTTTTTCTGACTTAACTGGACCTTGGAAATGCCACTCCACTTCTAGGGGTCTGGATGCAATCCGTGCTGAGTTTTTTTGAGTTTCATGTTAACTTAAGCCAAACTGATGCTAACAAAAGCTTTATTCTAATGACTCGCTGATATTTGAGGCTGTAAAGATATTTGTGAGGGGAAAACGTCCTACCTAAAAAAAAAAAATGTGCTTTAACTATCCTGCTTTTACTATTCCCTGGAATATTCCTTCAGGCCTTTCTGGCATAGTTTCATCCTGAATTACTGACACACTTCATAAAATTATGGTCAGGTCAGGGAGTCTTTCCCCTGGGACCCAGTGGAGATGTCTGACTCCTCTCCTGCTTGAGCAGGACTGTTGCCAGACCTCTGTAAGGAAAAATCCATTCCCACTCTACAGAAGACGAGAAAATACTGATCCTCCCTTCTTGGTATTTTAAGATACACTTTAAAATCCATCAGTTGATTAGGTGTAGATTGTTTCTTACTCTGTGCTTCTACAGCTCCTGGCTCAGTGGGATTCTGATGAAGTTTTGGGCCATTGTGGGTGTCATGAATCTTGATGTGTATCCCAAATCATGGGGCTTTTTCCCCACTGTAAAGTGATGCTGAGTTTCTGGGTTTGTTTTGTAAGGACTTTTCTCCTGTGTTTCAGCTCTGAGTCTAGGTGTCTCTTCAGCTGCACTCTACCTATCCATTTCCTCATTTAAACTGTCAAACTGAGAAGTTGTTGCTTCACATTTGCATTCTGGAAATGTCACCGGAGCCTGCAAGGCATTAGATTTTGTGAGGATTTGTTCAAACGTTTATTGTTGACTGCTGCTCAGAGGGGATTGGTGTTTCAGCTGCTGCTGGCAGAGGAGATGCCAACAGACTGCTTGATCCCACTGGAGGCTGCAGGTTGAGAACGTCCTCTGCTGCCTTTGCTTTTGGGTTTCAACATGCTCACGGATGATCAAGCAGACCCCAACCAGGGAATATTTGTAGTCTCCAAGCGCTGTGTCAGAGGCATGGTTGGAGGCGTGGTACCTCACGCATGGCCTTAGAATGTGACTTCTTTGCTAGAGACAAAGTATCACCTGTGGTAGGCAGCATGTTCAGGCTGAAGGGTCCTATAGTGCCACAGCTGGGTAGTGAGTGAGGCAGGCTGGCAGGTCCATGCCTTGCACAAGGCACCACTGTTTGTCAGCTTGATAACTGGGCAGATTTATGCACTTCTCCTGTCTGCTCACCAGGTCATCTCTGCACCTTGGTCTCCTTACCTATTAAATACATATAATGGCATCTGTTCACATTGGAGAGGCTTTGTGAGAAGAAATGGTGGGTTTGCAGGGCACGGTGAACAATGGGAGATGGTTACTTCTATGACCCTGAATGACCCAGTGATTCTCTGTGTGCACAAAGTGCTGTCATCACATAAGGCTCAAAGTGAACATACTTCCCAACATGCTGTCAAACTGGATACCTGCTAAGTAACATTCCCTCGCTCTTTAGCTTTCAAAGGCAGCTTTCTTGTCATTGCTGCCCATCAGGAATACCTAGGGGCTGAGTAAATCACCCACTGGGTTCATAACCAGTCAGTAACAATAGCACTGTTTTGCTTTTATATGGCATCATAATGCAAGCATCTGAACGAAACACTGCTATTAATTGACAACCTTTTATAAACCCTATGGTGCAGATGCTAATTATTATCCTCACATACAAGCTGGGAATTGGAAATTCAGAAGGGTTTAGTGAAAGTGTAGCATGTCTTCTGGCACCCTGTCCTGATTTCCAGCAACAGACATCCCATTCAGTCCCTCAAAAGGAGAAAGACAAAAAGCAAGCTGCTGAACTGATGGGCTTTCTGCAAATGCAGGTTTGTGACTCTGTCTGTTAGCAGTGATCCCATCCCTGGTGCCTCCAGCAGAGTTGGAGGCCCCAGCCTGAGGAGGACCACTTTTCCACTTAGTGGACTGCTAGCCCTAAAGGTTTCCAGATGCAATTATTTGATCTTAAAGATCTTTTTGATAACTGGTACAGTATTAAACAGAGGAGATGGAAACGTCTGAGAAATGATGCTTAAAACTGCTCTTTGGAAGAATGCAGCAATCTGGTCCTTTTGGTTTCATGTGGATTGGCATGGTAACAAGCATCATTTCTCCTTTTACTACTTCCAGCTTTCCCCCTGCACCCCCCAGTTTAAACTTTGTCTGCTGTAAAACGTTGTTTGAGAGATGCTGTCACCTCCCTGACATGCTGATATATAGCAGTCGCAGCAGAATAGGGATTGTAAGTGTCTGGAGCATAGGAGATCTCAGGAGCAAATTTGGAGGTGAAACCAATGGAAGATTTATTTTACTCCTGTGCTAGCTTGCTGTCTGGAAGGCTCCACTGCAGCACCATTGAATCACTCCTTATAGCCAAGTTTTATATTAATAGCTGGCCTGAGTCAAGCTTAGCACAAGCAAGCACTTAATTTGCTTCTGTCTGAGACAGACATTAACTTTGTTCTTCTTTCATATTATAGGGTCATCTCCTGTGTATTCAAACACCCTAGAATCTCCACTCTGGAAGTCAGGACTGCAGCAAGTCTTTGTACCCCTTTTCTATCCCATGCTGCTGCAACCTCTTTGCTGCCAGCAGCTGCACAGGGTAATTTTACCTGTGTGCGCAGAAGGGACATCTCCCCTCTCCATTGATGGAGGTTGAGATTCTCTCCCAGTTTTCCAGAGGAAACTGTTGGCTGATGGAGTTTCTGCCTCTACTGGCATCCAGAGGCATGGCAAGATGGAGGGACCATCTCCTCCCAAACTCATCCTTGGCCCAGCTGCATCTGCAGGTGCCACCCTCTTGTGAGGATGGTAACAGGAAAGTGATTTTGCCTCTACTGAGGCCCTCTGAGGGTGACTGAAGAAATGTAGGTTTTCACTTGCCCTTCAAACTCTTGGTGTTGTCATAGAATGGTAAGGGATCTCTGGAGATCATCTAGTCCAACGCACTGGCTAACACAGGTACACTTAGATCAAGTTGCACAGGAATGCATCCAGGAAGGATTTGGAGGACTCCAGAAAAGGAGATTCCACAGCCTCTCTGGGCAGCCTGTCCCAGTGCTCTGCTACTCTCAAAGATATTTCTTCTTAAATTCAAGTGAAACCTGACTTGAATTTAACCTCACTTGAATTGAACCTCATTCAAGTGTTCTAGTTTGTACCTACTGCCCCTTGTCCTGTCACTGTCGTCCTACCAGTCCCATCCTTATGACTTCCACCCTTTAGATACTTAAATACATTTATAAGATCCCTTCCCAGCCTTCTCTGACAGAACCATTGGTCCTTTGTAAATTGAATTATTGGAGGTTCACATAGCTGTAAAGGCTGAATTATAACCAGTATCTCTCTCATGCACAATCCAACTTTGAGAAAACCAGTGCATTCATAAAGGCTAGTTAGGGTCTGGGGTTTTTTTCTTTTATTCTTATGTTTGTCTGAATTGGCTGCAAGAAAAGGTGGCTGTTTTGAAATGGATGGGAGTCTGAGTAATTCCTAAGATACCAAGCACAATCTGCAAACATCGATTAAATCAATGAAGCAGCACGAGTCATGCCTGATGCACAGAAAACCTACAACAGATTTGCTTGTCCAGACCTTGATACAAATTTGCCAGCACAAATGGAAGCCTCCACAGACTTAAGATGTGCAGACTGCACAGGCTGCATAGTGCTGTCAGCCCCTTAATAGGCTGCAAGCTGTTTTGCAGTGGGATGCTGGAGCATGACTGCTCTGCAAGAGGGCTTGGAGCTAAACTCCCCAGAGCAGCATTTGGCTGGTCATTTGGATTGAAACAAATGAGACATTGAAATTACCCCTCCCCACTCCTGCAAGATTTCAGGCAGCCTTGCTTTTATTTTTGTTTGTTTGTTTATTCATGTATTTAAAAGAGGAAGGTATTTCAGTGCTCATGAAAAGCCAGTACCCAGCAGGACTGAGAACAGCCTGAAATGATGCTGGCAGGCGCCGGGCATTTCCCTTACCCCGCCAAAGCACCCCAGGCTTTTCTGACAATAGGCCTATTCCTCTCCCATGCCCCTACAGGGCAACGATTGAAAATTACACCTCTGTGTTGATTTCTTGTTGTTGTTTTTTAAATATATAGCATGTATGTCTTTTAGTCTTTATTAGGCACCATTAAAAAGTAAATGAAACAGGAAACAACAAATGAAGCTTTTATTTCAAGCAGGGTCAAACGAATGAGCAGTGCTTCAGTTGGAGGAGTGAATATAGTGGTTACAAAAAGCAGATCAGAAAACATACAGAACTGCTTTAGAAAAACAAGGAAAAAAAAAAGCTTGAGACAGAAGGGAACAAGGAGTTATTCAGCTGATCAAGTGATAGACGTAAATGAAGGGGACAAAGGGTGCAAGACCTTGCAAAGAACAACATTTCATTTTAAATAGCCCAGTTTAAGCCTGTTCATTGGAAGGGAGTTTATAGTGAAAAAGGCAGGATATATTACTGTGCCTGTCAGCAGTGACAGGGCATAAAGAGCAGCAGTGTTTGATCAGGCTTTCACAGGTAATGTAATGTTTCCACTAGGAATTAAGCATAAAACTTTTTTTAGGTTCCTAATGCAGGGCTAGGGGGAGAGACTTGTAACAAACAATAGTTTAGTGGATGTTTGCAGTTCAAAACAGCACACTAAAACAAATCCATAATAGTGTTACTGCATTACAGAGGTAAGGCAACCCTAGCCATCTGCACACAGATCTGGGTGATCTGTGCCAGTGTGCAGCAGCCCAGGACACAGGGCTGTAATCATTTTTCAAGCTTTAAAGAGAAACGCAAATGTTTAATGAAAACTGTGGCAATGGTATCGTTAGTATGACTCCATGGTTTGTATTATTATGCCCAAATGAAGATGAGGCTGTACACCATACACATTCTCCCATGGGTTGTATCTGCTAGAGGCTGCTCAGAGTCTGAACAAAGAAATGACATTCGGAGCAGCATCATGGAGGTGCAGGACAGGGACCTAAACTGTTCCCAGGCTCCTGCCATGGCACAGAGTGACACACTGATGGCTAACTCCTGTGCTCCATGACTTCCAGAAAACCAGTGGCCATGGGGAGTACTGCAGATTTTCAAAACCAGACTTTCTCTCTTGGTGTTCCCTCCCCTCTAAATGCAGGGGGAAAAGCAAGCACATGAAAAGCATTAAGAAAAAAATAATGATTTAAGACTTGCAAAACAAATCTGCAAACTTTCAAGAGTGATGTCCAGCAAGAGTACATTTTTCTTTAATTAAAAGGATTTTTACATAGCTTATGTCAAATCAATGACAAGTTGGCTTCAGTGTTCTGCAGACTTTAGAGCTGGCAAATGGCCTTTAAAGCAAAATTTATTCTCAGTGGAAACTGCATGATAGCGGACTGAGCTGAGTGATGTGCAAGAGAGGAGGAACTCTGAGACCATCTCTGCTATCAACTCCTTCTCTGCCTGCAGATTAGCAAACAGCCAAACTGTGTGGCTTTGTCTCTCTCAAAGCTGGTTTTATTAAGCAACATGATGTAGGGATCTCCTGAGATATACAGGCTAGCTCTGAACGGCCTGAGTGAAGTCCAGGAGTCCTGTTATGGCATGCAAGATAACTGTGGTAAGATTTTTGCACAGTTATAATTGTTTTTAGTGTCCACTTTGCCAGTATAGGTATTTCTGTGTGGTACTGTGTTACATTATGGAAAGGCCTTAATGCCTCTAGAGATCCTGAAGATGCAGATGTGCAAAGAAATATGGCCTTCTAAAACTGGATTTGTATATCCATAATCATCCCTGCACTGGGAATCTTGACCTGTAGGAGCCACCTGGCACCCTGTTGGAGTTTGTGTTTGAGCACAGAAGGATGTGCAGAGAACCTTCTCCTTCTGTCCTGGCCATCACAAGACACAAAATATGTCTCATCACTGGGAGCTGAGATCTGTGAGGGAACAGCAGAAGTCAAAACCATGGTGACCACAGAAAAACAGCTTCCACTTCAAACATGGATGGTGCCCTGGATTGAGATACATCCAGCTGTAGTAGTTTAGAGAAGAGACGTGAGGACCAAGGAAGAAGTGCCAGCAGAATTTGGCTGCTTTAGGGTCTGTTTTTTTCTGTGATTGCTAAGCTGGCTTCTGGATCACCAGAAGTATTTTCTGGCACTGGTGTGTTAAACTTTCTAAGTTTAATGTTGAATTATTTGAGCTGGCATTTGACTTCCCACTGAAGTATTTTTAAAGAATTTCTTTGGCTAATCAAAATCATATGCTGAAAAAAAAAAAGACACTAAAATACACAGTGAGGGCTGGAGGATATGACAGCAGACCAAAATAGAGCGAAATCCACCAAACTGCAGTTCAGCTGGGTTTGGGGTATATAAATAGTAATATTGACTTCAGCTGAACTGTTGTCATGATGACAGCTAGCTCACACTGGGGATTAATGGGTTTGTCATCCAGATAGAGACAGAAGAGATCCCAAAGATCTGATGACGCTGAAGTTAGAAGTTTTCTTCTCAAAAATGGAGTTAGACCTGAGCAATAGGGTTATGTAAAAATTAGGGCAAAATTCTGGCCCCAAAATAAGTCATTAGCAACCCTTATAATGATGAGGTTCAAGTCATGTTTCCTTAGAAGACTTAGCTTGCATTTCTCTTTGCTTTTTTTAAATAAGGAGCAGACTATTTCCCTTCAAGTGTAGAGAAGACCACTGTATTTTCCTAGGTATGTGCCTACTTCCCACTCTAGAGATTTCCATTTATAGTTTTTTAAATATTGGCTAATATGCAGATGATATAGGCTGTGCTATTGCAAAACTGAGCACATGTCAGCACCAAGCAATTGCCATACAGGAACCTGAAACTGGAATTGTAACAGGCTTGGTAGTTGTTGAACTGAATACTTGATTTTCTTCAGCTAAATGGCCAGTTTAACAAAATACCAGAAAATGTGTCTGAGGTGAGGAAAAAAAAAAAAAGAGGTGTTTCCCAATTGAAAATAAATCCAAAATGAAGGAGAATTAATTATTGTTTTGTTCCTCAGCACAAGCTGAATGATTTTTTTAAGGAATAGAAAAAGAATATTTTTTGCATTTTCATTTGCCTTCTCCCACCAGTGACTTTAAAATGTTTTATTGATTAAACATTTTGACTTCTTACCCACTAAAGCAATGCTCAGTTTGACTGAAATAATTTGTTGAAATCTGTTGGACAGATTTGTTTGTCCTGAGGTATATTTTAAAGGGAAAAAGAGTTGCCATGGGAAATTTACCCTACTTGGTCACATTTCTAAAGTCCTTTCTACTTCCTTGGACAGTAGTTAACTTGCTTCCACTTTATTTTCTTCAAGGGTAAGATAGAGGTGATCCAAGTCTTTTTAATACAATAATTATAATTTTTCTCAATGAGCAATGTGATTTAGTGAGTTCAGGTGGTTTTGCTCTCATGTGTATTGCTGGATTGGCTGGGTCCTGGTATTAACTTCTAGACTGTCTATAAAGTCAGGCCAGGTTTCAATCAGATCTTCTGAAAGATGTTAAGGTTTCCAACCTTACGATAAAGCTGAAATACTTAAGGCAGTCATTAATTTAGATTAGAAACTTTGGCATGGCAGCATATCCCCAGCACCAACACAAAACCTGATGCTTTAATAAGCTGGAATTTCAATGAGTCAATCTCATCTGTTCAGGCTACAAATGAAAAATGTGGCAGTACGTGCAGGTACATAATAGCAACTCTCAAAACCACTGCTTCCACAACCTGAGATCAGAATGAGGACATTCAATTTAATATGAAAAGAAAACCTAACAAGAGGTGCTGTAAGTATGAAAGTGTGGTAGGTACCAGACATGTTTGGTAATAGTGACATTATCCTAGTTTTGTGCTTTACTACAGCTTGCCTACACATAATTGGGGTTGAGAGGTGCTTGATTTTCTTCTTCCAGAATATAAAGTGTCTAACAGAAGTGGAAGACAGAATTTTTCTGAGAAGTGTTGTCTTGTTTTCAGTGCTGGTTTGATGTAGATTTATTGTCATGTGTCAGACAGAGACTTGGGTTATTTCATTCACTTTTTGGTTGATAAATACAGTTTTGGTATGAAGTGTAACATTAGATAGCTTACATTTCAATGAAACCTGTTCAGGATACAGCGGATGCTTTATTCTTTGACTTCTTAATAGCACTGTGCAATCTGTTTAGGTTCTTCTTTGTTTGTGACTATGGCTATTGAAGAAAAACCAACGTTATGCAATTTGATATAAAACCTGTGCCAGGATAATAGGTGGATTATTCACTGGTGGTTTAAATTTGAGAGCAAAACTAGTATTTTCCAAACTCCAATTTCCATGAGTTTGGTGTCTGGTACCTTGAGACCTTGGCACTGAGCAGTGGATGATGTTATTATGAAGGTCTTGATGAGAACTGTGGGCTCAGACAGGGCGAAAGGCTTGGGAGTGCTCCCAAATCCCACTCAAGGAAAGATGGCTGCTAGGATGGCTGGCTCAGGAGGACAGCATCATTGCCAAGAGAGGAGTCTTGAGGCCCATGGGACTTGGAAACTTTTTTGGGACCCTGAAAGCAGACTGCAGGTTCAGACACTAACTTATTCAGCAATGTGAATAGAAAATTGTTCCTGCTTTCATAGATAGCCCACTGCATGATGTGCTACATAGCAGAACAAGCAATATTTGGCCAGGTACTTAATCTGTTTGCTGCTGGTTTCATATCATGACAACCCATCAGTGCTGTGGAGATGCTGTGATGCAGAAGCTGAAGTTATGTCTGGATGTAAGAAACCCCATGGATAGTTCTCATTGTGCTACCAGCAGACTGGCACTGATGTGTGAGACTTTCCCTGTGCCTTCTCAGAGGTTTTAGCAGTGGTAAGATCACAATTTGAACCTAGCTGAGAGTCACAGAGACATTTTCCTTAGCAGACCTGTCTGCACACCTGCAGGCATGTGTTGTGTGCCTGGATGTCTCTTTTTTTGTCTTGTGGCACTGCTTTAGAGGTTGTCACCCTGGCTGTGTGATCACATGCCCTCCAAACCATTCCTTGACCCCTCCAGCCATAGAAACCTGCATCTTTACTGTGACGTAGAGATTTTATCTGCATTTTATGTGGGAATAGTTGTACCAACTCAATGCCTTGTGCAAATGCAGTCACTCTCAGTAGGTGCAGAATCTATTTAACTTTATAGTGGTAGGAGCAGAGGGCTCATTTAGATCTCATACCTGCATGTGCATAATCAGCTCCTGCTTGTAGGCTGCCTGATTAGGCATGATCTTGAGTCATTACTATGCCCATTTAGGGCTTCTGAATTGAAGCTCTGTGGATGTGTGTGATACTCTCAGTCCTGTGTGCTCACTGGATAAATATATCTTTAATCTCACCAAATGCAGAATGTGGTGTGCTGGGGACACTTAGTGGCACTTATTCCATAGGTGGCCTTCCTAATGCTCTTCTCCAGCCACAGTGGCATGGAGCAGCCCCTGGTACAGGCTGGCCATTAATGTGGTTCCTCTTATGGGACAACCTAAGGAGAAGCATCTTGGTGAGATAGATGCCTGCAGACCTACTGGCATGGTTTGATGGGGGAAAGGCTGAGATTTAGGAAGCTTCCAGGAATAGATAAGGCATGGGCAAAGGAGGCTGCTGCAACCACCAGCTCCATCCTGAGTCTTCAGCCTCCTTCTAACTGTCCCCACTTCTCCCCCTTACCCATCCTCAATCTGTTTTTCCAGGTGTTGAATATGTATTTGTTCTTCCTTCTGTCTTTACCAGTGGTTGCTGGGGGAGGCAGGCTGGTGTTTTGGTTTTAATGTCTCCAGGAGTTGAGTCCTCGTTGATACTTTCCAACTCTGAGCTGTTAAAGCAGAGATGCTTTGAGCTGAGTGCAGAAATGTCTGCGAGGGGAAAATTGAGCTGGTTGGTTTTGCTTTAAAAATAAAATAAAGGTCCTGCTAAAATTCGCCCATGGGACAAGGAACAAACATGATGAATTGCAGCCTAGAGGGTAATTCTTCTGGAAAGGTAAAATCATCTAAAAATAGCACCTTAGAATGAAAGTCCTTCATTGACAATAACTACAGTGTTGCTACGGTGATGCTGGAAAAAAATGATCGTTGATACTTAGACTGCCACAGAACTGCTCCCCCACCCTCCCATGGCATGAATCAACTGCTAGTATTAAAGTTACAGACAAATTTTGTGTTATATTTCAATATTTTTCCTTGTCTGAATGCTTTTCTGTTCTACTGCACGTCTCTCAGACAAATGAAACACCATCAGAGAAAGGCTTTTTTTTTTTTTTGCCTGCAGCAAGTAGAAGAAATAGCACTGGTAAAATCCAAAGCCTTTTGTTTCAACCAGTTCAAGTTAAATACCTCCCAAGGTATATGCTGTGCTGCTTTGTGAGGATTATCAGAGATGAGAAAGTTGAAATTCCAATTTTCTTGTAAGAAAACATAGTTTGACAATAAAGAGCTTTTCTTTCAGCATGTATATCAACAAGAGAAAAGCTGGGTAGTACCCTTTTGACACACACAGCCCATTCAGGCCCAGTTTGGGGGATTCGAAATGCAATGTGGGCTCAGAGCATTTGTGGCTCTACAGGGACTGTATTTGCAGGAAAGTAAAGCTTCAGAATCTTTTGTGTGGCAGCTGAAACCTACTTAACCGCCTGCCCTAGGTGAAACTGGTAAATGGCTCTGTTTAAACAGCAGCTGCATCTCAAATGTGATCTGTACAGCTGGCGGCAGACCAGTTGCAGTGTAGATGATATTTTAATTTCCCCATCAAGTGCTGTCTGTAATTTGTAGGGCTTTCCTTAGACAAGCGAAGCGATATTAAAACACACAGCAGGTACTGTATGATATTTTCTGCCTTCCTTGATTGAAGAGACTGGAGTACACCAGTTACACTGTGTAGACAATGTTGTATGAATGTGAAAGAAAAATAAATCCATGTGTTCTTAGAATTAAGTTTAATTTCTAGCTGTGTATAGAGTTCTTGCCTCTGACTTTTTCCATGTTGATCTTGGGCTAGAGCCAGCAGTATGCGAAAAATCGCTTCTAGATGGTACCTACCCTTACCTAAGGAAGATACGACATCAAAGTCAGTCTCATGGGTTCAAGAAGCAATATAATTAGATTTCCAAAGTATTTGTAGCCAGAAATTACATTTTCTGAAGGGTAATTTTAAGAGTGGTTGACTGGTGGTGTGGAAGGATGGAGTATTAGATGGCAAAGGAGCATAGTTTTACTACTGGCTTTCTCCAGGGTAATTACTGGGACAAGCTGCGTTGAAGTCAGAGGAGATGGAGGCATCTAAGACTTTGTCATGTTACATAACCTCTTAAAAGTGACTCAAACTCTGGCTTTGCTAGCTAAAAGGCCTAGCACTCTCCTTTGTGGCTAGTATTCCAGTGGTGAGGAAGAATAAGAAAGACAGGAAAGGGAGGCTAGGTTTAGCTTTTCATGCTGGACACAAGAAGATAATGATGAGTTCTTATCGTGATGAGGTGCTGAGTGAAAGGATTCGGTTCACAAGAGCATTTTAGGAAACTTCTGAAGGATTTCATGCTTGCCTCCACGTGTTTATATATAGCATATTTCTTTTATTCAGCTTTGCCTAATGCTGGGGTATGAAAGGCTGTGTTTAGAAGGTTTTGTGATTAAGGTTTAAAGGGGTGCTCATCCAGGCTTGCTGAAAATAGTGGAAGACTTCCTCTGACTTCAAAAAGCTTCAAGGCAGGAAGCTCAGACAACAGATATCCCCCATGCATCCTAATGCCACAGATTGCCCTGGTCAATAGCACTGGTAACAGAGAGTAGAATTTGCACTTTTAAATGTCATTCAGTGCAGATCTACTTTGCTGCCTGCAGATATATGTAGAGAAAAAGTACGCCAGTAGACAGCAAAATTTGGCACAGATGCAAATATGGGATGCAGAAGCTGGGAGCCGTTGCATCCTGTCCAAGGAAGTGGTTTCCTTTTCCAACAGGGTGTGAGATTTAGTACGAGCCTTGCACAGAGGCCAGATACTGCTAGGCAGCTGCTGGGTGGCGTAATGCCTCTTTGAGAGTCAGCCACCACTGAGGTTCTGTTGCTCTATGCATCCCTGATTTGGGAAAGGGAAAAGCATGTCCTTAACTCCCCTGTGATGTACTCACTTTGATTAGAGCCTTCTTTGTAACTCCAGAATGGAATTGGAGCAATAGCTTTGAGAACTGAAAAACAGCATTTTAAAGGGCTGTTAACTCTTGAAGAGCTGATGACTTACACAAAGATGTAAAGGTATCTACCATGGTGGACCCAACTATGTTCTTCTTGTCAAAACTGGACAGGTTATGAAATTGCAGGTTTGCTGGTTGTTGTTGTGTGTATATCAACAGAAACTTTTTCCTAACTGCTTAGTTCCTATTAGATGTCTCGCTGGTGAGAGGTAAAATTTGCATGCTGGTGGAGTCAGATTCCTGAACCTGCTTCAACTGGGGTTAACCAATACAGCTCATTATTTGCAATTTGTTTTACAGGGTCTGTCTTTTCAGTGTGCAGGTAATATAAGATGGTCTCTCATTTTACAGAGGGGCCACGACTGTGGTCTCCTGGAATCATTGTCTTAATGTGGGTCAGAGTTGCTGAATAATTTGCCTATGTGTGAAAAATAAATTCTACAAATAAATCATCTGACCTTTCTGATGAAAGTACATGCTTAAGCAAGAGTAGGTATCTAGGATTTGCTTATTTTACCTCTGGTAGAGCAGTTGGTCTGAATACATGCTAAGTAATGTTAGAATCCTTGGGGATCCCTTCAAAGTATGTTAAACACCATCTACACATTTCTTTTGCTTCCCTTAATGACTGACTGGCTTTTATTGATGTATATCATTCCTTTTTCATCTACTTTGATGATAAGTGAGATTGCTTAGCAAATGACTGCCCTGTGATGGCTTCTTAGCAGCTTTTACTGGGCTTTGAAACCAAACTTTTGCTCAAAAATTTGTGAAAGTTACTGTGGGGTTAGCTCAAACCTTGAAAAGCTTTGCCCATCCTCCAATGAATACATCTGAAGGAAAAGTAACTCGTAGACAGCCTGATCTGGGATTGCCTTCGGGAAATGGGCAACAGAGACCTTCTGTGAATGCAAGCCACTGAAGAGTTAACTCTTGAGAGTTTTCGCAAGACTTACAGGCAGAGCTAGAGGCTAAAACCAGGATCAGATACTTGAAGGGAGAATAGGAAAAGGCATGTGAAATTAATTTCTCCATGGAAGGCTAGCATATAATCTGTGTCCTCTTTTAAGACCCAGAGAAGTCCTTTTTGCTAGTAGGCTGCCTCTTCTGAGAGCTTTTCCCTCTTTTGTATGCTCAGTGATTGCAGCCCTGAGAAAAGCACGTGCATATACATAGAAAACTTATGCCTGACATGAGCCATCTGCTCACCCCTAAGTCCCAGTGTTGAGTCACGTTTTAGAAGACACTGCAAAGACCTCATTGACTGCAGTAGGTTGCATCAGTACATGCTCCACCAAAACAGTTCCTCAGTCTAGATTGAGAGGCACGGCACCCTGAGCTCTTCTACCCACTTCAAAGCAGCACCTGAGCATGAGGCAGTCAGCCCTGGTGTGTGAAGGGGAACAGAAGGAAAATGGGTGAAAGTTGAGCACCTTTCATCAGTAACAATGGATCTCAGCTTCCATTTCTGCCTCTACATTATTCTCCACTCTCTTTAGTTATTTCAAGTAACAGCAGGATGAGGGCAAGTGAGAGGCAATGAGGGCATGATGTAGCTTCCCTGGCCCCTGGGGTTGATGGGCTACTTTTCTTGAAAGACTTTTGTAGGCTCTGTGTTTCTTTCTCTCTTCCTACAGTATCTGCTGATGTTCAGGGTCTGTAATGTCCAATGCATAATTTGCTGTGGCAGAATCATTTTATTTTATGTCCATTTAGATCAAACTAATGTTTTGTGTTGATTTGAGAGCTCAGAAAGGAAGAGGGACTCTTTTATACATTTCAACCTGATTTAGCAGAGGTTATCTAAAACTTGTTTCTGAATCTTGCTGTATAGTCTTACAAATTAGTGATGCTGAAGCACTGGTCTGCAGGATATTGATGTGATCTACTGTGCTTATGCTGTGGTTAGTGGAGATTGAGGAACATGTAAACAGATGTCCTTGAAAATTATCTCAGCCTTGGCCTGAAAAACAGTGACCTCTCACAGAGATGTGGTTATGTTACTTGCTGGTCTTTTAACAGCTCCAGCCACTGCACCAGATAATTCCCAGGTGTGTGAAATATCATCCTTGTGTCTTGTATTTCTGCAACTGAATTCATGTAACAGAGAGCTTCAAGTGGGCTGCAGACTGGGATTTTATCTTCTTTGCAGCATCAGCTCAGATGATTTTTGACTCCCTGAGCCTTCTTTGGTGTATATATGTCCTTTTCTAGCTGATTGTACAGAAGCTGTTTGCCCTGTTAGGCTTTAGCTCTGAGTTTGGATCCATCCCAAGGTCACTGATTTCAGCCTTGAGACTGCCTATTGTGATGGAGACAGTTTTTCTAAACGTAAATCATCTTAGCTGCTGTCCAGAGGAAAAAACAGCTTCCCCCAGAGCCCTTTATTTCATTCTGTGTCAATGAACCTGACCTTATTCAAGCTTTTGGAGAGCACAGACCTACAGTTCAAAGCCCCAAGGCAGATGCAGTACCGTTAAATACCTAGCAACTGAGCAGAACTGACTGAATAGTCCCTGATCAGTCAAGACATTGGTTGATCTCAAGTTGATTTCATGTCTCTTCCTTAAGTTCCAAGAGATATAACAATCTCCTGGTGTTGGCCTGCCAGAGGTGAACTTCATCTGAAGGGAGTCTGCTTTGAGCTGTAACTTATTTCTGCAGTTGAGCTGTATCTGGAAATATGTTGACCTTGATTTGACAGACAGATCTGTGAGTCAGTTTTGTGAGTTCAGCTTCCCAGATAACTGTGTTTGATTCCAAGAATAAGATCTGTTGCTTGTGACACTAAACCTGCTGTCCCCACTCAGATAATTGACTGAAATAGTCATCATCCTGAGGATCATGCAGTCTTAAGCCTACGTTATTGTTCTTGCAGAGAGAAAACCTCTTTGTATTCTGCAGGAATTTAGTGTGTTTGCATGTGTTCATTTTGGTAGAATACTTAAGGGAATTAGCAAAAGATCTGTAATCATGGGCATTTAGCTAAAGGAAATATTTCTAGGGAGTAGCTTTCTCCTTAATCTTTGTCATTTTCCCTATATTGATACTTCTCAATTTTATGTTTTGGTTTGATTTTCCCCAAAATAATTTAATTTACAACAATTTTCTGAGCACATCCGAGGGCTGATGAGTCTGTTTCCTCATTGATACTTCCCAATTTTATGTTTTGTTTTGTTTTCCCCCCAAATAATTCAATTTGCAACAATTTTCTTAGCACATCTGAGGGATGATGAGTCCGTTTCCTCATTGGAGCCTCTCCTGTTGAACAGGACTGCATGCAAGAATGCATGATAAAAAAGAGTCTGTCTCTGAGAACTTAGGAAGGAGTATGATTAAAGATGCCTGGCAATCTTAACACAGTCCCACTGGGTGTTATTAAACAGACTTTGGCTGTGTAGTTATATGTGATCCAGGAAACTAATGTGTAGCTCAGGATGATAGCCATTGTGGCACATGCCTCAACTCCCTTTCCTTCTTGCTCCCGACATCCTTTCTTTATGCAAGAAGTGTGAACCTTGTTTGGCTACTGTGCTACTACATGCAGGAGGATTTGCTACCATGCCCTTGGTGTTATTAGTGGAAGGTTTCCTCCCCAGATGCACTTTTGCAGGCATTAGACAGCAAGTACAGAGAGCAGCATGTGGCATTATAATTCCTTTCTTGTCCACCGTGTAGGCGATAAGGTGTGTAGTTAAAGTATGGTGCAAACCTAATGCTTTGGGAGAGCTGTAGCTTAGTAACTGAAGGACAACTTGGTACTTATTCATGCCTAGTATTATTTTTCAGGACCTAGAAACTGGCTTTCTTTAAATCAAAACTTTAAGGAGACAAGCTGGATAGCCTTACGTCCTTCTGAAATGTCTGTCTGGGGCTAGTGCTTGAGCATTAAGGATGTGAGTGCTTGGTCTGCACAAGTTAGGAGAAGACATGATTTTGCTGTCACAGCCTTGCCCATGTGGAATGGACCTTGTGTGAAGAGGTGGGCAATGAGACTGCCCTCAGCTGTGCCTTGCAGCAGGTCCACTGTTGGAGTTTGTCAGTGTTGGTGGCTAGCAGGACATTTGGCACAGGACAAGGGATGGTCAGATGGTGCTGGCTCTCCTTACTCTTGCATCTGGCTGTCAAAAAACACCCCATAAAATACATGGACTACTGCCCATGTATGTGATTGCTGCAGTGTCAGAGGATGCTGTTTTCTCTTTTCTCGTGGGTGCAGATGTGGTTGTACATATCACAGTGAACGAAAATCTGGTCCCCTGCACCCAGGTCTGCAGCTAAAGCCATTATGATGCTGACCAAACTAGAATATTTGTTGTTGTCCTGAATTTCATTTAACTTCAGTGATTAATTCCACTGACTTTGAGAGCAAGAAAGCTCTTCTCAAACACATCAGCAACCAGTTTCAACAAAAATTCCTCAAGGAAAATGCATGCATCACAAATATGTAGTTCTCCATCCCCACTGCCTAGTTCTGGAAAATGGGAACTATGTTTTTGTATCTAAAGCAGCAGCATTTCTTGATCTCCACCTCCAGTTTGTGGTGACGCTTTGGATGACAAAACTTTCCTCAGTCATTTCTTCTGCTTTTAAAGGGAGTAGCAACAGAGGAAGTTGGCAGTGTAGGACATCCAGTGGTACATACCACACAGCAAAATTCTCTGAAATCACACATTTGCCCTCAAAATGTGGGAATAATTACACTCTTGTCTGTTGGGAAATTGTACCAGTCGTGTAAAGAGTTTATGATGGTGATGGTTTTGTAAGGGCTTCAAATATTCTTAGCACATTATGAAGGATTAAGTAAAATTTTCTAACACTTGTTTTTAGCTATTTCTTAAAAAGCAGAAGGCGCAGTTCTGCAAAGTGGCAGAACAGCTGCTTGATTTTCACAACAGCTAAGCATAGGCTTGACTGCCTAAATGCACACTTAAGTGCATAGCTGCATCAAGATGATGAGCTAAGTTGGAGCCTGATATTTTCCCCAAAGTACCTTTAAATAAGAAGACCTTTAATACATGATCTGTTCAGGCCACTAACTAAATTCAGCTGAATGCTGCTTGGATATGTGTTCTGAAGTAGACAGTGCCTGTAATGTCCATCCATACAAACAGCCCCCTTTTCTCTCCTGAATGAAAGGAGAAGCTTATTTCAGCTTACAGGGTGATGCCAGTTGGAGTGCTGAATGTCTGAAATGGGTCTGTGTTACTGGCTATGGCTCTGATTGATTCTAAATCAGTTGTGATGAGAAGAATTTACCTTTATGAAAAAGACTACATGAAAATCTGCAGTTGTGCTTTGTGAGTGAAATTGAAAAGGAAGGCCAAAATAATCAAGGACTGCATCTCTGCGTGTAATGGTCTGGGTAAAATGCATACTCAGTATTGAATTTGGGGGGTATTTAATTATGCTGGTAAGCAGTGAAGGACCTTTATATTTAGACATGGTATAATCTGCTAAATTATAATTTCCCAGCAAGGAAAAACTATAGCCATGCAAAATTTGGCATGATTTGTTGTTTCCATGATTGTTTTTGTTGCCAAAAGTCCAGTTTGATCAGGAACTTTCTACACATACTACCATACCAGACTCCCAGTATGGTAATGTACCTGGAGGTTGTTGGGTTTTTTAACCTTTCCTCAGTGGATTTCTAACTCCCACGTTAAGTGAGAAGAATTTCTCTGAAGCTCATTGCTGCCTAAATGCAGGACAAATACTGCTCCTTTCTCTGTAGAGAGGAGGTGTAACATGGTGATATGTTCATGTGGTGAGATAGGAGGTTCATACCATCTAATGCTCAACTCCTTGGGGCTTCTGGCAGGATGAAGGAATGTTCCTGCCTTCACTGGACATATTCTGAGCTGCTCCAGAGCCTGGCAGAAAGGATTGCTTACCCTTCATGTGTCACCATCAGCTCTCCAGGGTGCTGACAGAGGCTGCTGCTGGTGCAGCCGGCAGGATCATTTGTGCCAGATCATCAGCCTTGCAGCTGGAGGTGGAGGCCTCTTGGCCAGGCTCCGTAAGATGCCTTGTTATGTGATCCAGGGTTCCATCTTCTCCAAATCCTGTGGTGTTCTTCAGTGGAAGAATGAATGAGCCATCCCCTGGGAACTCACTAAACACACAGACAATGAATAAGCCATTATGGTAAAGCACAGAGAAGCAGCAGATCAGGTCCTTTTTTGCTTTCTGTAAGGAGATTTTAAAGCTATGATTCAGTGCTTAGCAGGTTCTGACTTTGCTGTGCTTTGGATGCTGTACAGTGCAGCTCCTCAAACGTACCATGCCAGCAGCCTGTGTTTCCTCCTGCCCAGTAAAGGACAACACAGTGTGATGGGCAGTGATAACAATGAGCTGTTAAAAGCATTCAGAAAGCAGTCAGGAGACACTGCACTGCAATCATGAACTGCTAGAGATGAGTCTTTGAGACACTGGACAGTTGTTAAAATAAGGAGATGCCAGGGGAGCATGAGCCAGATCAGCAGCTCCCATGGAGCCTTAGTCTGTGCACTGGCTGGACAACTTTTCCATCCCAGGAGCAGAGGTTAGGTGACAAGGATGGTGTTGATGGTGTCCCATCTGATACGTATATGAGGGAGGTCATGCAGGTTGCATGAGAAGTCTAGTTCAGATAAGGTATTATTACAGCAGGCTGTTACCATGGTGTGAAACAGGCACTTGACTACCAATGAAACAGGATTCTTTGTAAAAGTTCAGCAGCTAAAGCCCAATATTACAGCGGCATCCAAGTGAGTAAATGTAGGATTGTATCTAGCATGATGGCTTACCTGCACTGAACTAATTACAGGATCAATATTAAAACATGAGTCATGGATTTGTGTGATTTGTATCAAGAGTAACAGGAGTAAATCAAACAGCATGGAGCATTTAATCTTCTGAATACTGAGAAAATGCATATTACTCGCCGTGTCAAGCAGCAGTAGGAATTGCCAACTGCATTCTGAAGGAGGGCTAGGGTTGACATTCTTTGCCCAGAGGTGCAAAAGAAATTAGTTGGTCAAAGGGGCTTTATTCCTAAGGTCATTAAAAGAAAAAAAATTAATCCTGGTTTTCTCCTGAAATGTGCATACCATCTTCCCATTCTGGCCTTGGTGGGAGGCAGCCGGGATAAGAGACACTGTTTTCTACCAACAGCATTTGGCTGTGCTCCATCCTAGCTGATGTAAACAGGGAGTGTTCCTCTACATTGTTGATTCTGTTAATTTGGTTTCTTTATCATTGTGCTCACATAGTAGGTACCCTTTAACTTCTGTTTCACTTATTTCTTTGCCTTTAACTGCCCATATTGTGGTGGCTTCTGCCACCTAGTCTTTGGCACCATCCCATGTGTCATTTGCTCCTGGAGAACCTTATCCTGGAAGTTCTTCCTGTGTAGATCCTCCAAAAACTCCTGAGAAATCAAAAAAATGGCTAATTCTACTTGTTTAACTTCTCATAGGACTTGTTTACCAGACACTGAGTCATGTGCTCCAGGCACCTCCAGCCTGGAAAAGAAAACTGCTTTCCAGGCAATGCTTCATAAAGACCTCTTTCAAGAAGCTTCTTGAGAATTTCTGATGCTCACCATGTCAGACAGTGTAGAGGGCTTATTACTGACTCTCAGCACTATACCTGGCATGACTGGATCCTTGGTGACTCACCAATGCTTAGTCCAGTCATTATTCTCACAAAAAATTCATTTGTATTTGCTTTGTTGTCAAAAGCATCCCCAGAAGGAGTATACTTCCTTGTGAGGCTAAAAGATGGTAATGAGTGCTCAGAGTATCTGAGGGGGGTGTCAGGTAACAGAGGATGGCATTTAGGAAATTGGGTGTTATTTAATGTTACTCATGATGCTAGTGGGAGTCTCAGTTATCTGGTCCCCTCTGAGCAGAACTGCTTGTTGGAAGGGGTTTGCATGTGTATTTCAGACTCCTGTGCTTGTATCAAGTTGCTTCTAATTGCATAAACAAGAGTTATGACATGGAAGTTAATGGCATTATTGGCTAAACAAGAGTTAATTAAAGGGATGTAAGGTACTAATTTTTCAATCTGAAAAGGAAAGATTAGGGTAGAGGAGTGTCCCTAAAGCAATGCTATTTTATCTAATGCCAGCCATGTGAAACTTACCCAAAAGGCATTGATTTTCCCATTAGAGGTTGTACTTCATTCACCTCATTTACTTAAGTATTCTTAGAGGCAAAGACTTTGTAAATTGACTTTGGATAGTAAACTATAAATTGAGATTTGCAGTCTGTGGTATGTCAGGGTTAGCTGGCTGGAACTGGGGAAGTGTTGCCATCCTGCTTCTGTGACTCCCCTGTCGTCATTCATAGCACTGTGATTTGCACTAACTTAAAACCTCCTGTGGGTCTACAAATCATGCTGTTCCCATCCTTAACTCCTCACCAGTCTTCCAAGAGTATCTCCCAAACTGCTTCTCCACCCACTTCCTAAGATGCTGGAGTACCTGGCCATAGCAATGGAAAACATTCATGCATTGCTTGACACAGAAAGATTTTCCCAGGACTGTTGGGGAAACTTGTTAGATGAAGAGAGGTTATCACAGCCTAAAGGTAGCCTTCAACTTGAGTTATTGTGAGACTAAATTAATAAATTTTTTTTGTATGTGAGAAAGATTTATGTGTAGTCAGCTAAAGTCTTTGAGCTCTTTCTCTGCAGGTTCTGTGAGCCAGCCATGCTGCAGATCGTTTCATCACTAATCCTAATGACTTGCCAAGAGCGCTGCTGGCATTATGCTTTGTGAATACTGCTTTGGGCAAATAACTCCACCATAGCAGAAAATGTAGTGCATTAGAATGGATGAGACATAGGAAGATTTTGTTGAAAAAGTTAAAATTATGGACAATTTTACCTGTTTTGCTTAGACCCAAAGACCAACAGGCTTTTAAACTCACACGTGTTTCAGAGTATAAACCAAAACACTGAGAAGGCAAAAAGCTTGGGATTTCACGTCAGGCAAAGGAGCCAGTCTCTGCTTTCTGGCCTGAGAGCATAGGTGTAATAAAAAGCAGGTGATGAAGGGGTGTTCAGTGTAGCTTCTAGATGGATGAAACCTAATGTGGAGTCATAATGACAAGAGGTGAAGCATAGAGAAAGTCTGTTTTAATTACAACACTCAGGTATGGCAGTAATGGACAACATGACAAATCTCTCTTAGAATTAGGTTTTCCATTATATTTTTAATGAAGTACTGATTACCCTGTGCTAATTGACATGAGCCCTGTGCAGACAAAAGCAAATTAAAACAATCTGGCAACTGGCTGCTCCATGCCTTGATATGCCTCATCGTTTTTCCTTGTGGCTCATTGAATGCAGGCTGGTGGGACGCTGAGGATGAAGTGAGGTGATTGGCAACGTTATAGGGTCTGTTCCATGAATTTCACTAAGGTGTCTGTCATCTTTTTCCTTTCTTTCTCTCCTATTTGCAAACTAATTGAGTTCATTTCTAGTACCTGCTTCACTTCTATTTTTGTTTTCTAGCTTGTCTGGACAAGCAATGGCTTTAGGCAGCCAAGTGAAATAGAGTTGTCCTCAAGTAAACTGTCGGTGAATACATTTTGTATCTGGCTTGGTGGGTTTTCATGAGAGTTTTTCAGGCTCAGTTCCTGTTTATAGAGTTCTCTGCTTGCTTCCAGTAACAGGATTTAGTACAAACTGAACACTTTTGTTTAAGATAATCAGTATATTGTATACCTATAGCTGAAATGCAAGCACTGGATGAAATATTTCTATCAAATTCTGAGGTTAGGTGCTGACGATTTTAGGAAGATTGACCTTTCAATTGGACCCCCAGTTCTTAGGATTGCCTGTCAAGTAAGTGGTTGCTTTGGTTTTAAATGCAGATTTTCATTCTAGGCACATATGCTCAAGTTTCATCTTGAACCATCTTAACCTAGCTCTCAGAAAGTCAAATCAAAAGCCCAGTGCTTGTTGAAAATTAAGCTACTTTATCTAAAGTTGATTTTTGATGGTTTGTTACCCACTTTAAAATATATAGGCCATTATTATCTCTTGAAGTGTAAACATTGTGGAAAATGTCACATTTAATAAAAACTGTGACCTCATTCTCAGCCTTATTTTAAATTAGTTTCATTATTTTACTCAAAATATTATTTATTCATGTATTCAAATATATTTATTCAGTGAAGGCAGAGATATTTTGATTAATTCAAAGACTAAATGCTCTGCACTTCTCATGCAAATTGCCAAAAAAAAAAAAAGGTAACATCTCTTTGTACTCTGAAGACTAAATGCATCATCAGAATGTAATGAATGCTGCTGCTCATGCACAGTTGAGTAACGATTCATGTTGTCATGAATCTTTCTCTATGGCTTTTATTATTACAGCAAAAATAAAATTCAGCACATGGGTTATATATCTACTTGATGCTTATTTACAGACTCCATTTATAGGGGAAGTGGATTAAGTGGTCAGATGAGCTGTACCAGTTACACAGCTTGGTATTGTGGGATGACCCCAGTATTTCTCTGCTATTATTTCTATTATTCTACCAGCTTTGCCTTTCTCAGTTGAAACTTTTATTTCTAAAAAAATATCAGAGCAAGAGAGGTGGGATTTTCAAAAAGCACTTGGCAATGTATTAATTAATCCCCAATGAAGTGGGAACTTAATCATTGTCCTGACTTTGGTGGGGGCAGAGCTCAGGCTGATACTCTGCATTATTAAACAGGCAGAGCTGTGATGTGTTAAAAAGTGTGCACAGCTTGACAGTATATCCAGGCTCTGGAAATTGGATCAGGGTAAGAAAGACATTAAAGGGTCTTCAGACCAGGCATAATATTTTCAGCTAAAATCACCCACAGAATTTACATAGATGCACTTTAGCATGGGAAAAAAAAAAGCCTGGTGAATTTGCTACTACTATTATTATTAATTAGTATTAGTATTTAGGGCAATAAATATGCATTCTGTCCTCTCGGTACTGTGACTGAGAGTCGACTCAAATGAGTGCATGAACCCCTTGCACAGGTCCCAGGCAGAAACTCTGTTTTCTGTGACTGACATCGATGTGTCCAGCCAGGTCTGGTGGTGAGAGTGACAATGAGGGTGAGGCAACCATGGGCTTTTCTCCAGCTCATGCACAGTTGAGCCGAGGTCAAGCTCTGAGTGCCCAGGACTCAGGAAATCTTACTTTGCACTACCCCAGTCCTGCTGCTTCTCCTGTCCATCCTGTGGTTCCTGACTGAAAGGGAGAAGCAGTTATTGCATTACAGATAAATTGTGTTATGTGATTCCCCATCTGGTGGACCTGACCTGTGAGATGTACACTGAATAACTTCCTCATAACTTCCTCATAACTTCCTCAATGGCTGCTGTAACCCAGCTTGCCATTCACACCTCTGGTGCGAGGCCCAGTTGCATGCCAGGCTGCCTGCCCAAAAGGCTGGCCACTTTCATCAGACCCTCTGGAAAAGGATCCAAGGTCGTGGAATGCCACTGCCTCTTTGCTCTGTAGCGTTGTGCTGAATGGCTGACAGTAGCGGACCAGGCATTTTCCTGAGCACCTTTCAGAAGACTAGCTCCCCAGCTGCAAGGCAAGAGTTCAGATCTGTGTACCCATCTTTCTCTCTCATGTTGTTTCTGATCCCCAGGAGGGACTTACATTGACATTAACTGATCCTCTGTGTGTTATGGAACTGAAAGCAGAAATTTTGTGCTCAGACTCTATGCAGACAAAAAAAGAAATTACTGCCTGCTGCAACCTTGTACAAACTGCTGGTAGAAACAAGGAGGGGTTGGTTCTGGTTCTCCATAGATCAGCTCTTAAGCACCAGTTTGAAGATTCCCAAACTGGTGGGTGCAGTACCTGGCAGTGTTCTGTGTTGAAGCAATTTTGTATCACAAAATGGAAATGAATGTAATTATGTAATATGGAAATTTCCAGCAGAGACACCTGTTCCCCTTACCTATGATAAAGCTTCTCTAGTCACACCATTTTACACACTATAGTTCATCTAAACCATGAAGTGCAAAGCAGTGATTTTTTTTATCGAGGTCTGGATGAGAATATTGCAATAAGAATATTTCTTTTTCAGTGTATTTCTGTATTGCACTAACAAGAGTCTGCATTACACTAAATAGTTTTTCGTGTATGAAGCGTGACAGGACAGTAGCTGTCTATCTAATAATAGATTCTGTGAGCTGTATCAGTAATTTGAAAGTATCCATCTGTCTGCTAAGGCATGTCCTTCACATGGGATTTGCCCAAAATAAGAACATTCTGTTCCAAAAATCTGGTTACAGAAATTGGATTGTTACTGACAGCATAAAATACTGCCTTGGCATGAACTTCCCATTGGATTCTGATGACTGAAGAGGCAGAACATGACCTGCAAGGTTGGGAAAATGTCTTCAGGTTGGAACTTACCAAACCTCAGTGTCTCTGTTATGTTCTTCAAAGCCAGAGAGCTTAAAACAAACACCAGCACCACAGGAGTGAAATACACTCTCGGTCTGTTGATCTAGACATCAAATTCTTATCTGTTTGCAGTCCTCAAGTCACATCACCATGTAAATTTTCAGGATTGGGCTCAGGATAGCAAAATCATTGCCCTTGTCATTTTGAAATTTCTTCTGTTTGAAAACTGTGGTGTGAAACTTAATAATGAAACCTGTGGGCAGCTCACCTAATAATATAAATCACAGTATCACAGTATATCAGAGGTTGGAAGGGACCTCAAGAGATCATCAGGTCCAACCCCCCTGCCAAAGCAGGAATCACCTTCTTGTTACCAGGTCATCCACTGAGTCCTCAGCCAGCTGTGTTGCATCCTGCAAAAATTTTCATAACTTTCTCAAGTGGGTATTTTCATGGTAGCTACTGGACAATTCCCATCATTTCAGACTGATGAAACAGAGCAGCCCCATAGAGGCAGAGAGATTAGAAACATTTGTAGATACTTTGGTTGGGTGGGTTTTTTTTTTAGAAAAGTCTGCTCTGTGTTCCCTCACTTTTCTTTGGAACTGCTCTTGATACACTAGCCCTAAAGTATTTAAAAGAAAGCTTTTCTTCATACCTAGCTATGCAATGAAAAGAACTTTGCCACAATGAGGCAAAGCACATTCATGTTATTTGTATTCTCACTGTTTTTAATTTTCTTGTGATTTGGATCTGCTCAGTTCTCCATTACTTTTATTAATTACTGAATCAGCACTTTCTGGTCTCAGCTGGCAATCAGCCCTTCACAGCTCTGGACATTGCACAAATAGAGTGGAGGGCATTCCAAATTCTTTGAAGTCACAGAAGTTTGACATTAATTTTTGTAAGGTACATGATCTGAACCACAGCCTTCTTGCAGTGAAAAGTGGACATGGCAAAAAACTGTGCTATGCATGCTTAATTCCAGCCTTGTCAATGGCAAACACATTTTTCATTGAGTGGTGAACTCAGTAAGAAAATGGATAAGTATGATGCAGAAAGGGAAACAGTGGACTAGGAACTGTGAAACCTTTATTTTGCTTGTCTTATTACTTGGGTAGATGCACTGCTTGCAAAAGCTGGTGTTAATGACAGAAGACCTGGACACTGTTGGGTGTTGAAGCTTAACTCTGCCACATACCATGTGAGCTTGACCTGGTTTCACATTTATTGAATGGCAATAATATTTACATTTCACAGTAGGGCTGAGAGTTTTGTAATTATGGGGATCCCCTATGCCCCTACTCAAACATAAGCCATCTGCTTGTTCACAAACATACAAAATGCAAGGCTGCTGCTTTTTTCTTTCTGTGACAGTTAGGTCCAGTCCAGTCATGCTTTTGCTGGCATTCACCTCTTCAGTATACAGCAGTGAAAACACTGCTGAGTGCTCTTCTTGAATCTCTAAGTTAAATATGTGTTTTCTCTCTCTAAAGGTCTAGTGTCTAAGTTAGATACAAAAGATAAGTTAGTGTAAGTTACAGTTGTCTAGATTTAGACTTGTAGAAACTATGTCTGCAAATAGTCTGTGGTTTCTTGACTTTGTTGAGCCACAGAGGGAGTAAGCTTGCATCATGCCTGATGACCACAGCCAGAAGTAGTTGAGTGGTTGCTTTGATGTAATTAGAGCTTGGTTTTAGATTTAATTGCATGCTATTTAAAGGCCCAGAGGAAGAACTGATTTACAGGTCCTCTCAAACTTCACATGAAGGACTGTGAAAGCAAAGAAGGCAGAGACATTTTTTTAAAAGGCAAAACAAGGGTACTGGTGTATATTTTAAAAACACATCTATAAATTTTCCATTCAAAATTGCATTTGTTATTCTTCACAATAGCTGTATAGCTGTGAGCTGCTTATTGAATGACTTTAATGTCCTCAAACAAATTTTTGTTACATTAATAATTTCAGAAAGTGTTTTCTTACAGCGTTAGTGAATCTTTTTAATTATGCTGTCTTTACCCATCCCATCTAATCTTGGGTGCAGAGGTTTTTAAATCTCCAGGGAGTGAGATGTTACATCCCCAGCTGCAGTCCCATGGTTTCATGTACCCACACATTTCCTTTCTTTTGTTAATTTGGCAGCAAACCCGTTAGACTGGCCATTTCTGGGAAACCAGATGGTTAGAAATGCTCAAGGTCTATGAGTCACAAAACACAAGGCTTGGTTTGCCACAGACATTGTTCATGAGTAGCTCATGCAGCATGGCCAAGCTCACTGTCCATGCCACTGCCACTGCCTACCCCAGCTTTAGGGTTCATTGGAGACTGGGTCAACTACAGCTTCTGTCCTGCCTGCCAGGTGTCCAGGTGGTCAGGGTAGCCTTGGATGGATGAAGGTACCCATTACTACTCCTTTCCAATGGCACAACAGGAAGAATTTGGCAACTTGTGAGAGGTAGGGGATGGCCCAGAGCCTCATCCAGCTATACATCCCACTCCCACCAATGGCAGTGCTGGATAAGAGCATTCACCAGTCAATGACTTAAAAAAAAAAAAGTAGTCAGTCAAGCACAGATTTTCTACAGAAAACTAATTATAGACTTTATTGTCAAGTACCAAATCCATTTTCCTCTCTTCTGGGAGCCATTCAATAAAATTCACGTTCTGAGGTAGAGTGAAACTGCCATAATTTACTGCAGTGTCTTATGTGTCTTCTCTGCACTAACACCAGAGTTTCGCTAATAGACTAGCCTGGATTTTCTTTCTCAATTATATTAATAGGCCTAAAATGCCCCATGACCTGGCATTTCCCTCTAGAGACTCACTCTTTCTTCCCCAGGAAGGAGCTGCTATTTCCAAGAGCAGCTGCCTGTACCATTTTGTCAGTTGGGATGGCCATGGGCTTAGCATGGGATCAGGCCAGGTGACATCCCTGCTGCACTGCCATGCCCACACAAATGAATGAGATGAAGATGAGTTGGTATCACTGTTGCTCTGCTGCCCCTGTGAGACATTGTGTCCCCTCTCCTGACCATGATGAGTGGGAAGGACCCTATGTGACCCCTACACAGTCTTGACCCAACATTGTGTTGGCTCATGGTAAGCATCTGTCTTCAAGTTGGTGCTGGGTGCTGAGAGCTGCTCCCATGAAGAGGGTCTGAGTGGAAAGTCTATGTGGTTTGTCTCTCTGTGCACTTTGAGTACCTGCTCTTCCCTGCTGGAGCAAATGTTTTTTCAAACATGAAAAACTCAGTAAAACTGCTGGTAACACTCCAAGCACCCCAGGTCAGGATTTAGGATGCACCAACATCTACTACTGAGCAGAGAAGCTGTGCAGCTTCTGGCAGTAACCAATCCTTTGGCCTGGTAACATTCTCAAAGAGTCAAATCAAAAGCTTTTGGAAATCAAGAGGAATTATTCCACTGACTTCACTATTTTTTGGGTCAGGCCCATATGTGGGATTTTTTGTTTCAATGTTGCCTGAAACAGAAGGGAATTGATTTCATGATAGCACAGCTCCAGACTGCAGGCTCTGCATCTTATTTTTTTAAATTCAGAACAACTCAGCTTTCATTAGGTTTGTGTTATCTCTTATATTACTACAGTCTTTTTTTGCATTTCATAAATATTAACTGCCTACTCAGTCTCTTTTGTTTAGCAGTTTTCCTCTATCACAGGCTTTTCTGTTTTCCTTTCCTGTCTTGTCCCAGAGAGATGTCGTCCTCCTGCCATCAAAAGCTAGTGCTTCTCAAAGGAACCTCTTCAGCCTAGAGATGTAGAAGCAGTATTTTTACTACATATCATTTATGTTTTCTTTTCTGTTGTTTCCCAAGCAGCTTCTAGGCTCTGATTCCACTTGCTTCCTTGGAGGGGACTGTAATGCTTTAAAAACCTGTTCAGCAACCTTTTTCTCCTGTCATCCAGGGACAGATATTTTAGAACATTCATTCATCTTTGTACTGATGTTGAGGAACTAGGTTGCTTTACTGGATACTGTTCAAATCCAGAGAGCTGTTCCCAGGCAGCCTATGGTTTTGCTCCTGGTTGTTTTATTTCACTGAATCATTCAAACCACTTCTTTTCCTTCACCTTTTCTACTGCGTTTCTAGTTGATTTTAATGCAGATAAGTGAGGTGCAGTAGGCTGATGAAGGCAGGCAGAGTTGCAATACTGCATTTAAGCTGTACTCTCTCACCAACTTCTTAGTGCTGCTTCTCCAAAGTAGACTGCTTTGGATCAATATTGTCCACCTCTTCCAGAGAAACTGTATGCTTCTCACGTCTGTTTGTTGCACTGAACCCAGTACTTTCCAATAAAGAAAAACAACAAATGCCTTCTTTTACTTCTTGACATAACCTTTGTAGATTGATGAACTTTGAGTTTTTTTCAGCAACATGCAGGTTGATTTTCAGTGGTATGACAAACATGTTATAAAATTAAAAACCAGACCAACACATGTAACCCTCCTTTTTTTGCACTGAAGTGATTTTTTTAAAATCCCAGTACAACATCTTGGAGTGCTCTGAGTACTTTGATGGCTTTCCATTAGATCTCAGTGGCATACAAGGTAGCTGTTTTGATAAATGAAAAGCTGTATGCGTTTCTGCAGCATATGCTATACATTTTCACAACAGGCAGTACTGAATATCTGTTAGTAATTTCTCATAGGCACTAACTTGATATGGAATTTACACCTGATGGTGAATCTCAGAAGTGTTGGTCAGGGAAGAAATAACAAAGAAGGAAAGGCGTAAGTCTAAACCAAATACTTTGGTTATCTGTAATCTGCTGATACCAGCATTCTTTACTGTCACAATTTCTCAACCTAGATTTTGAGACTCCAGTTCAATACTTTATAAAAACTGGGAATACTAGAAACTGCAGAGAGGACAAATAGTTAAAGAGATAGTTTGTTCTGAAAATTTTCCAGAGAAATACTAGGAATCAGAGCTGAAAAATAAGCAAAATCTCCCATCTTAAAATATGAGCAGAATCAGATAAAATGGAAAGTACTGGCAGCATTGGGTTGCCCTGAACCTGACAGAGTTGCCCTTAGCAGGGAAGAGATGTTGGGAGAGGACAAGGTTCAGCTTGTGAAGATGGTAGAAAGGTACAGCAGCACTGGACTGGTTCTTTGTGGCTTGCCTCTCACATCTGGCATGCAGGGATGAAACATTATTGTTTGAATTTTATAGGTGGAAAAAGGCCACATAAGTACTGAGTGTTGTTTTTATTGCAGACCTCAGTCTGCAATAGCAGCTCCAGATGCAGCTTCAGGAGGAATTATCCATCCTGCCAGCATCTGCAGGTCCCTCTGCAGTTTATCTGAGTTTTGTTTGGGAAGCAGCACTTTTTTCCCATTGAATGTGGACATCTGTTGCCTTCAGTCCCTAACAAGGCATGTCATAGCTAAAATATGCCCATATTTGACTGTACTCAGGACTGCTCCATCTGCCTCCCTGTAGGGAGCTGAGAGATCCCACAGTATCTCCAACAAGCTGTAATTTTAGACTGCAGTTGACCTCCTAAGATTCACTGATCTCAACTGATCCCCAAAGCTAACTGGGGAGGGAAGGAGGAGAGGGGCCCAGTCCTGCAATCCAGTCTGCAAATATTGAGGTGGGTGAAGAGGGAGCAAAAAGTATTATTAGGCTGATGTGTAAGCTCTGCATAGCCTAGCTGGCTCTTCAGCAGTTCAATTTTTTTCTCAGCTAATCTTGGCAAGTGTTTTTTCCTCCTGGAAATGATGTAAGCGAACCTGCAGTTTATCTCTGCTCAGGAGTCCTTCTCTCTCTGGAGCTGCAGACAAGTGAACATGAGTCTTTAAAAATGAAACAGAAGCAGATATTCTGCATCAGGTTTAAACTAGTGATGTATGGTAGCTGCTCTATCTCAGTCTCCCAAGTACTATGTGTGTTTTGGAGCAGCCTTTTACTCATTCTGTTTAACATTCATGTCTTCCTTTGAAAATGTTTGCATCTCCTTCCACTGCTCCCAGCCCTCTCTGGGTTTGAGTTCAGCTTGAGCTCCAGTGGTATTGAATGCAGCTTGCCAAAGAGATGTGGGAGGGGTGAAACAAACAGCAGCCAAGGAGAGTGAGGAAAGAGCAGTGATAGGCACAAGTGAAAAAGAAGTTCAGGAAGAATGAAGAATTTAGGCTAACCTTAAAATAACTGAGATTGCCTTAGAACCTGTATTGCAGTAACCTGGGTGGCTGAGAACACAGTGGTGTCAGTACGATGCACTGGGGGCCTTGACCGATTCTCAAGAGCACTGGGGAGAGGGACTAAAACTGGGGACTTGCACTCACATGTGCATAAACAGAGGTGATGGAAAGCTGGAAGAAGAGAGCACCTAGGAGGACAGAAGTTGAATGAAATTAGTTTGTTCCTGGAAGCAGCAGTACTGCTTTTCCTGGGATACACAGCAGGCGGAAGATACACATGGGCACAGATTACAGGAATGGGTGTAGAATTTATGTGTGGCCCTTGCAAACAGACCTTCACTCCAGCTGGTATTAACCTCAGGAAGGGATTTAGAAACAACAGACTTTGTTGGATAAGTAGACTTTCATGAAATCAGTTTTATATTTGAAATGCAAAACTAAAAGGGTTGAGAGCAGTTGGATGCCATCGTTAATCTCTGGGTCAGCTGTGCTGATGGATTTCATAAAAGGCAGGATGCACTCAAAGAGCAAAATCCACTGTTAATTATCAGCATGCTTGTGGGAGGCATTTGTGCCATGGAAGCACCCTCGTGGGGTGAAGGACACAATAGTGCTTGGCAGCTCTCTCTGCCAAGATGGGTACTGCAGCAGGCAATGCTGCAGATTGGAGTAGGAACCATTAACTCTTCATTCATGGATCCAGTGGGTGGAAGTTATTGCATAGGGAATCTAAAATGACAGCTCTTTTAGCTGGAAACTGTAGTTTAGATTTAATCCTCCTGTCAGGAGTATCAGCTCTTCCTAAGTTAGGTGAACTTGTCACTTTTCTCTGCTCCTAAATCCACATCACTTGGCAGCTCTTGAGAAAGACAACCTCTGTTCAAGAAGCTAGAACAGCATCAGCTCCCATTGTTTCTCAGGAGCCATCAGGTGCCTCTGCTGTTTTGATTGAAATAATCAGAAATGTGACAGCAGTCCCAGGTGCTGACTGGCTGTGGGCACCAGGGATGCTTCTCAGACCACCTTACTAAGCAAGTGGTGCAGACTTTCCCTTCACTGTGTTACTGAATTTTTTCTGTTCCACCTATCTACACCAGAGAATGTCTCCCAGTGCTTCCATATTGCCTGGAAGCACCCTTGTGTCCTGGTGTGTGACCCCTATAAGCTGGGTGTGCCATCTGGGTACTCACCGGTGGGACCTGAGCAGAGATGTCTGTATGTATATGTATGTATATAGGAAGATGTATGTATTCCTGCCCAGCTTACTAGCATTATATGTTGTGAAAAGTGAAAAGTAAGCAACTTATAAAAAGCCCTGAGAACAGTAACAGGGGAAGGCAAGCAGAAGCCAGTGGTATCTGGAGGTATTGATAGCTGAGCATAAGCACACTTCCAAGACTCACACCAAAAAGCAGCACTTGGGTGTAAACTGTTGGGTGTTACCATTACCTATGCAAAGGAGAAGCTGCCCATGGGAGCTTCTGCCTTAAGGCAGAGTCCACTCCTCTGCTGTGTGGGGAACCCTGTGGGAGGTAGAACAGTACTGGCCCTGTGTGCAGCACAGAGCCCTCCTGTTCCCCATGGTGCTGGAGGGGGCACGTTTGCCTCGAGCACACGCTCTTGGCTCCTGTCACCCACACAGCTAGATGCCTCAGCTCACTCCTGCCTGTCACACCGTGTCCCTGGGCCAGAGGGCTGCAGGTTGGCACCTCTGCTCATCTTGCCCTGCTACTCAAGGACAGGAGACATCTTCCCAATCTTTCTGTGCCCTCTGTGTTCACAAATGCCACAATTGCCTGCCTAGCACTACAGTCAGCTCAGGGACAGCAAGGACTTGGGAGATTTTGCATGCAGAGCAAGAAGTAGCTGAAAACTCAGTCTTGGAGCTCCTTTTTCTTCTGATCTTTGCTGGCATGCTCAAACTGCAGGTGGGACAAGGCAGATGACAAGGATAGGGGAGCAGCAAAGAGGGAGCTGGCCCTTTCACCAGAGAGAGAGGGAACTGATGGGAGGCTGGCGTGCATTCAGCATCTGTGAAAGGATCCTGAGTGCAAAAACTCGGAGTGGCCTTTTCTGCTCATTTTCTTTGGGAAGTTTAAAAAAGAATGAGCATTAAAAAGAGGGGAGGAAAAAGAAAAAGAGATTATGTGCAATTTCTTTCAGGCTGTAACTGAGGAAACAGATTCGGAAAACATAGCTGCCATTTAAAGAAATAGTAAGAATTTGTTTTTCCATTGTAAGTTAACATTTTGTATGCAGCCCCTAAATGGTTCAGTTATTAATGAGACAGAGAACCCTTAGAAACCACAGTAAACACAGCTGTAGAGATGAGGAAAATTAACAAGGCATCACGGTAATAATTGTACCTTCCAGTTGTCTTAAATCACTGATGAAAGTTACATTTAACGTTGCCCTCATGCTCTAACATAAAAGAAGGCTTAATGAGGCAAGTCAGATGCTTAAAAATATGACAAAGACTTCTAGGTTTGTTGGGATTTAAAGAAGATTGCCTAAGTGTGTTTTCTCTTCTTTTATTGCTATGCTGAAGTCTCCTCAGCTGCAATTCAAAGGGACCAAGGGAGACAGGATGTTTCCAGTGAGGGCCTGCTGGTCAGATCCAGAGAGTATTGGCTGTTATCATCTATGTGGACCTGGCACAGTGGATGGAACATGCTGGCATTTGGGAAGAGGTGTCAGTGGCCAAAAGAGAGGGAAGCCTTGTGCAGATACTCTTTGCCTCCCAGAGAAGCCTGTGGTGGAGTCATTTGTGGTCACTGACTGGCAATGAGATTTTTTCAGTGCACAAAGAGTGAAACATCTGTGTGTTGCTAAAAAAAAAAAAGAAAAAGAAAAAAAAAACAACAGATTGGAAAATACTGAAAAAACAAATTAATGCCTCTTCTGTGTCATGATACATCTTCAGTCCTCTTCTCTGTGTCATCTTTGTGCCTAATCCTGAAAGCATTAGAGTTGGACAAAACAACTGCTGCTGGCTTGTTTGGTGCTGAGCATCCCTCAGAGTTGGAGTCACTAGTATTTATCTTAAGGTAGCAGAAATCAGACCTAGGAAGCTGTTGATGAAATAGCTTTCCATGTTAATTCAGAATCTTATTTCTGTACTACTTCATTCCACAGCAGGAAGGTTTCCTGTGAAGCCTGTTGTAATTAAGATTATAAATGGATGCCAACATTTTGATTGAAAAGGCCTTTTGTCTTTTCAAGCAGGGGGTCATCTAATTCTTCTTTGTACAGCAGCAGAAAGGTGAAAAGTTTCGGGTTAGCTGTAATTAAGGCTGTGGAGAATGAGCAGCCCTGGTTAGTTGCCTTCAGTGAATGTTAGTGAGCAGCATGGACAAATGTGCCAGGAAAAGTTGTTACTTGAAACAGCACTGTTTAGTCTGAGCAAAATGTGACCTCACCAAGGAGAAGTAAAAGAAATTTAGTCTTAGTTTGTAATAGTTTAGTTGAGGAGAAAAAATGCATTATACAAAGTATTTTGGTAATTTGCCAGTGTGTGTCCAGATTAATTCATTCAAATAATTTCCTGCCTCTGGGTCTTTGCACTGTCCAGTTAGGCAGCAAATGAGCCCCATGGGGGAGAGCTTTCAGCAGGGTTATACACTGTCAAGCATCATCACTTCTACTCCCAACACCTCTCCTTAAAAAAAACAGCCATGGCATTTCTTGGGAGGGTCCTGAGTCTGTATCCTTCCTGTATGGGAGGGAGGAGATGTTAGAAAGGGACATCACACAGCATCCCACACAGATGCCTGCCCTGGGTGTCAGGGGACAGAGACTCAACACATGATTATAGGGTTCCCCTCTCCTCCAGCAGATTGCTAAAGCCCATGAATTACACATAAACAACCAGTTATGCAGCAACTATCTTCTCCTTTCCCCATTTGGGTTTCAAAAGCTTTGGAGCAATATTGGTGTGTGGCATGCTGAGTTAAAAATTGGAAATGTATTACCCTGATTTAGCATGGGACTGAGTAAATTGTATTCAGTTAAAATAGCAGATAGCCTGCAGAGAAGAAAATACCTATTTCTGCTTGACTGTGTGACACCTAAGCTGCAACCCAGAGGTACAGGAGGATGATTTGAGTTACTGAGAAATCCATTAAGGTGGGCTGCCAGGTCAGAGCTGCTGGTGTGTGCAGGGCACACGTGTCCCAGGCAGCTGCAGGAGTTCAGGCCTTCTGCATCTCCTCCACCGTGTCCTTTGCAGGGTCTCTCACAGTGTCTTGTCATGGTGGTGTCTGAGCCTCCTGCCTGCTCTGTGCCCACACCACAGTTTGATTTTTTTGCCTTTTTCTGAGCAAAATTTTGTTCAAAGCACTAACTGGCCTCACCACCTGTGTGGCTCTGTAGCATTTGCTGAAAGCCTTGTTCCTGAAGCATGTAAAATACCTAGGTTTGCAACAGTGAGCTTAGATTCCAGAAGTCACTATCTCAGGCTCCTGAACCCTGAAGGACACATAAGGAGACACCTGCCCACATGGTAGGATCATTTATGTCCCTCTGACACCTTCTCAGGCAGGTGGAGATTCCTTTTGCTGGGGATTTCTCAGCTTGTTTCAGCACAAACATGTTTTATGCTTTCTGTTGTGATTTTTCCTATATCTGAACTGAGTCTCTTGTTTAGCTATATTACTACTTGTCCTAACCACACTGAGTCCAGACAGAAGGTTATTCCTTTCCTCCTTGTGGAATTTCTTATGTGTTTTTGTATTTACGTATCTATTTTGTCCTGTTTTCCCCCTCCACCCAGTTTATCTCACCCATACTAGCACAACTTCTTGCAACAGAGAAATAAATGTCAGTTTTTCCATTGTCTCCTAGATGCCAGTTAAAATGCAGTTTCTTATTCTGTTTTTTAAGGGCTACTCCCAGCTCCACCCTGACTGACTCCCTGCATCCCCAGCCCAGTGCTCCTCCTGGTGCACCATTTGCAGATGTCCACAGCATGCCTTTTCCTAACCAGTTCTCAAGCCTCTCCTTGCAAACCACATCTACAGCTCCCACAGTAGAGATGTAATAGCAGACTACAGCAGCTACAGGTCACTCCCTTGGCTTCAAGTTTCCCTATGCTTGTCCCTAGGCTTGGGTTGTCCCAGTTCATAGTTCATCTCTGCATCCTGAGCTAAACAGTCCCTTTCACCCTATCTACAGCCTCTGGTGACTTGGAGGCAGTTCTGCAAGCGCAGCCCTTTCCCAAGCAACTGCAGCCAGCAGAAGCTATCCTCAGGAAGGGACTTTCCCAGGTGAGGCCAGATGCAATCAGCTCCCCCTCAGCCAAGAAGGCTGAGTGCAATCTCTTGTACTTTCAAATGTGGTATATTGTTGTGTCCTACCACCAGGTCCCTACTCCCCATCTCCTACCAGTATGAGTGCAAACTCACTCCTTGCTGCTGTCAATCCCCCGTTAGAGTAACTAAGTCCATTGAAGGTAGAGGCTCCTAAAGGCTACTTGTGGCAGCTTTGAGTGGCCAGTGATTGTAGCATAGAGGTGAAACATACATGCCTGGGGTCCAAGAATTATTAGAAAGACTGTGGTTATGTCCCTGTGTGTAGCAGCTTGCCTGCACAGGTCCAGAGAGTGTGAGCTCTGCTCCAGCTCTCATGTGTGTATCTCTGTGCATGTGTTGGAGGGGAAAGGCCAGAAAGTTTTCATTTTAAAATGAAATTCATAGCATAGCCAGACCTTTCAGCTTTTTAATACAAGCAGTGATTTATGGCTACACTTAAAGAACGAGCCAGGAGCGGACAAATTCATCACCCCCCATCCTTTTCTGTCAAAGCGACATTGCACGGCGGTCAGGCTCCTGGCAGCAGAGCTTCTGCTGTGGGAAGGCAGTGCTGCTCCCTCACCCTCACACCACTGCAGCAGCTGAAGTCCCAGCCTGGGGTTTCATCCACCTTTTATTTTGCTTGGGGGGGGGGGAATAGGCTATCTGCCAAATTCTCCTTCTCCCCCTCCCTTCTGACAGCCAGCATCAGCTGCTGGATGGACAATGCAAAGTACTCTTTGTACACACAACACGAGGCTCCAAATTTGTCTTCTAGAAGTTAAATCACAAGAAACCCACTGACATGGAGATTTTTGCTTTAATTATTCCCACCTCCAGACCCTTCCAGCCTTCCTGATGATTTCTTACCTATTGTGTCTATTGCATTTAAACTCAGTCACTTTGATTTTGCCTGCCTTGTCTAAGATTCCTGCAGAGCTTCAGAACAGTAGCACATATGGCAGCATGTCCTTCAGCCCCTCTGTGGCCAGGCCATAGGTCTTTCTGGCTGGTCTTCCTGGAGACTTCCAAAGTTTCCATCACCTTGTTCAGAAAATACTTTTTACATGATGTATACATTCATCTTTCTAGCACCAAACCCTACATATTGCATGCGTCCTGACACCAAATAGTTTCTAGTAGGGAGAATGGGAATGGACAGGCTTCCAAAGGAGTTTGGGAGTGTACAGAAGGTGTCATTTAAAAGGAGGTTTGCTCTTTTTTTTTTTCCTGAATCCATGTCTTACTGTGTGACAGTCTTAGGTTGATTAAAAAGCTGGCTTTAACACAGCTGGTGTCATTTTACAACGTGATTTTTGCACCATTTACACTCACTGTGTTACTTTGCTTTCTCTCCAAGACATAAAGGCCAATGCTTAATGACCTAGTTGTGAAGATTTTCCAGAAAAGCTTTAGCATCTGTGGCCACATGTGTGTCTGCTCTGTGATTAGTTTAGTGTTGTTTCTTTTTTAGCACTCAAATCATGTACCTGCACAAAGAAGAGTGAATGCTGATAAGGGTTTGGGATGTGTTGTTACTTGGATAACTACTGCCTCTGACTACAAGGCAATGCAACTGCTGAATTTTTTCACCCTTCCCTTTTACATTCATGCACATGGACAAAGTTGAGGATGTGCATAAGAAAAAGGAAGGAATATGTGAAGCACTTTAGGGTTTTTGACAATACAATGCTAGCACCTTCTGTGTTCAGGCTTACTCTGAACAGCTTCAGTCCTGCTTGTTGGCCCTGGTGCATCCTGTAGAGTGGGAACTGAAAATGGTTTGGGTTTCTCAGGTTGCAACACAGAGAACTGAAAGAAACCACATATTGGGTCTTATCTTTTCTGTAGAGCAAGTTCAGTGCATGAAATGGAGAAAAGAGAGCAGCTTTGTAATATTTCAAGAGTTTCCTTTAGAGGATATAATTTGCCTCTAGAATTTTCTCACTTAGTAAAAAACCTCCTAAGTTAATATTGGTTTTATTGTCTTCTATTATCTGGACACTCTGTTGAGACATTTTCATAGCAAATTTGTATTCCAATTTGTCTGTCTGCAAGTTGTCAGGGAAGATGTTAAGCATTTCCACCTCCAGTACACATGATGTGGTTTCTCATCTACCTTATTGGGCTTTGAACTAGTAATAACTGAGGTTTTATGGGGTTCTCATTTATAAGTGCTGGAGATTTTTGACAAAGTCAAGAAATGTGAAATAACTCAAAGTACGAAACGTTGCAAAGCTGTCACTTATAAAAACAACAGCAGTCCAAGTAAACATAACACAATCCCTCTATCTAAGATGCAGTTGTTCTTTTAGTTTTGGTAATAACTATAATTGTGTGACTGTCATCTGTAGAAATCTGCAAAGAGTAATAATTATTTGTGGTTATTTGAGAAATGCTCATGCTTGGACTATCAAATATGAAAAGTTGCTAGTTCCCCTTTCTTGTCTAATGCTGAACAAACTGTAATTTGGTGTATAGTCTATGCATACATCAAATAGGGTAGTGCCAGATACAAATAGTAAAAGCCAAGTATTAGAACAGTCTCAGATATGTTTATAACATCAGAGCTATTGCATCAGGGTTGCAAGAATCTTAGCTGCACTTTTTATGTGAAAACAGGCTTGGAAACATGCTTGTATGTAATCTTGTGCTCAAAGAAAACCCTTTAAGCATTTGGGGAAATACAAGTAATACTGAGAAACATTTTATATGTCGAATAAAAAACACATCCTAGAACTTGGGTGATGTGGTTGATGGGCTGGGGGGAGGAAAGCTGATAATACCTGAGAGATTTTAGTCAAGTGAAATCCTAGTCTTTCTCAATGTCACACAACTAGGACCGTTAGTGCCACCTATAGTTAGTCAGTCTGACACTTTTCACTTTAAGACCTTGCTTTCAGTGGGTTGTGAGCCTACTGCACAGACCTTCTAAACAAACACCAGGAAGAAGAATTTGGTGGAGATGAGGGCTGGTTTATGCTAACCTTAACAGTGCTACCAAATAGATCCAACTGGGTGTTCAGCAGAGATGTAGCTGATTGATTGATAGCTGCTTGGACCACAGATAAAGGGAACATCACAGCAGCCTTCATAGTTATAACACAGGGAAGTAACCAAACCTCTGAACACAAGTGCAATTGAAGAACTAAAGGCAGATAGAAAGTCTTCTTTGAGGCAAAACTGAAGAGAAAAATCATTTTAACAGGGCATGGGACTGCAAATCCCATTCACAATGTTTGTCCTGCTTATTCCACTCTAATCTGGGTAGCTTTGCCCTGTAGTCTGCCATGCCCAAATGTGGTGTTAGCGCTCCCAGCAGAGGCTGGTTGTCAGCCTGCTTACAGTAATGTGCAGACCTAGCAGCAGCTGCAGGCAGTGCAACAGAAATAAATACAACTCTGCTTTATAAGTCTGGGGGATACTTTGCACACTGATTTTTTTATAGTGAGACAAAGCTTAATTCATGGGTTTCTTGAGTGACACTCAGCTATTTCCATCCTATTAAAAAAGTGCTTTCAGTGCAGGTACCTGTGAACTGGATTGATCTTTGCTCCTGGTTAGCAGTAGACTGCTACATTCAGAAATAAAACATTAATTTAAAATGCCCTGGTTTAAATCTGAGCTTGCTGCTTGACCATCAAGCTTGGAAAGGCCCTCAAAGATTATTTTACCCTGCTGTGCCTAAGTAACCAGAAGAAAATACCTCCCATTTCATTACTGTGGTTTACCTTGAATAACCTTTGGCTGCTGTAGGTTGATGACTGGCAGTAGGTCAGCATACATACTGCTGATCAGTATATTTTCTGGTGTACTGCTCTCAAGCCCCCACCTCCTCTCCCACCCTACTGTACAGAAGATATCCACATGAGCAGAGTGTGTCAGACTTGGCTTTCCTCCCTCAGTGTTAGTTTGGGAGTGACAGAGATGAGAAGCTTCTGGGATCTTATTCTCTTAAATGTCACTGAGCTTACGAGTCTCCTGCTGCTCATGTTCCCTCCCCGTTCAACTTGATTGCTGCACCAGAAAAGGAAGAACTTTGATCTTGACATGCCCTTCTTCTCTGTCTCCCTTTATGACTTCCACAGGAGAAAAAAAAAAGATCAAATGCAGCTTTGGTGTTGTCAGTACTTTTGGGGAAGAATAGGTGCTTTTATCAGATGTCTTCCCAAAACCTTTAATGCCCAGCTGAAGTCCAAGCTGAACTGTCAGAGGGCAGACCTGAGCATTGGCTTTATCACCATCCTCACATTGCTCTCAGGGTAGCCTGCACACTTGCTTAAAGTGCCTTCTGCTAAAGTAAGATGGATTTAGTCCATTACTTATTGCGCCTTCTTGAACTGAGGGATCAGTGATGACCTCTGGAAACGACTATAGATGCTGCAAACATTGTCCAGGCAGCAGCTGCACTCTCACAACTCTACTGCAGCCACGTTTATAACAACTCTGGGGGAAGACAGCCTGTGGTCCTAATTGACTTACCATTGACACCCATGTGTTTAAAGGTGTCTGTCCTTTGGATCTTCTCTCTCTCTGGCTGCTTAAATCTGCAGGGTGTTTTCCTTGTTAGTTGTGGGCACATTTTCACTGGCCAAGTGGACCTCTAGTTTAAATTAATACAGCTCCAGTCTCATGTAATCTTATTCTTTTCCCTCACTAGCTTCAGGAGTGAAATTATTATGTGTCTCAAAACCTTGCCCATAACTTAAAATGAGGAGGAACCCTATTAGCATTGGATAACCCAACACTGATACACAATTTCAGAACATCAAATTGAAAAGTGTTCTAGCGGAGGGTGTCTTTTCCCATGGCAAGGGGGTTGGAACTAGATGGTCCTTGGGGTCCTTTCCAACCCTGACAATTCTGTGATTCTGTTATGGTTACCTCACACGGTGCTGTCAGATCTGGGAGCCATGGAACATGTCCTCTGTGGTTTGCAGCTTACAAGAGTTTAGTGGTTCTGCAGGAGCTTTGTAAAGGCTCTCCAGTGTCAGTATGGCTTGCATGTCACCCACCCGTTCAACAAGAAGGCTCTTACCATTAAACCTCAAGGAAAGCCAGGAGGACTCTTCTGCTTATTTGGTGAAGGCAGGTAGAACAACTCCTCCAGGGTGCACTGAGTGTGTTAGTTGCAGAAGAAAATAGGTTCTGCTATAACTGGCATTGTTCTAGGACAGTCACAAAAGTGGCCTCTTTATTTTGTTGGTTTTAAATAAGCTGAAGTTTATAGGCAAAGTTAAAAAAGGAAGCAGATTGTGTATTTCCTACAGGATCCTTCATCCATCAAGCCGTTGCTATGAGAATAGGTCAATACTCTTTTAGTCTTCCATTGGTATTTCATATGCATTCTGTGTGCCACCAGAAAGGACAGAGCACATGCAGAGCTGGTCCTGGGGTGTTGGTGTATACTTAGTAAATGCATCTGACCAAACCTGTGTGCCATTTTCCCCATGTTAAACAGAGTGGGAGACAAGTACCACTTCAAAATGCACAAGTATCATCTTTTAAGTGAATTTAATGTAGTGCAATCTCATTTGCAATTGCAAATAGTAAGGCTGCATCTCTAGCCCTTACTCTGAATGTCTGGAAATCTCATTAATGTTAATGTATGGGGAAGAAGTGTTAGCCTATTGATGTAGGAATGAAATCAGGAGCAAAGCACAGCTCTACAAAGATTCATATGCAGATTAGGGTCTGAAGCAACCATTAGATTATCAGATCTGACCTTCTATCTAATACAGACTGTAGAATCTCATCCACTTAAATCTGTGTTTATCCCAAGAACAGCACCAGAAAACCAAATACAGTGCATTAACATATTGTAATGTAGCAAGATATTCAGCATTTCTCATGGTTTTTAAACTCTAAACCTAAAGGCATACAGCAGTACTGTGCTGTTTGAACATACAATGAAAATCTGCAGAAGAGATTTCAGCATTTTATCTGTCTGCAGTGGAGTATTTGTATGTTTGCATGTATTTTGTTTAGTTCTTTGAAAATTATTGACAGGCAACTAACCATTATAGCTCTGTTTCTCTCTAAGGCAGCATAGACTGAAATAGGGATTTTTTTTTTTTTTTTTTAGCATAAAAGGTCATTTTCTTCAAAAATCTGTGTGGTCCTTGACAACTGCTTTCTAACATCTTATTTTGAAAATTCCCTGCCAGCCAATTTTCCTAGGAAACATGAAGCACATTTCACATCTGGCTTCTCATCTCTCTCTATAACACAAAACTGTCCTTGAAGCACACCTAGGAGGTATCCAGGGGGATACCACACATGCCCAAAAGACGAGCCAAGCTGTCTAAAGAAGCTGCACTGAGCTATTGGGTGTTTTAACTAGTAGATGACATTTTACTGAACAAAAGGGCTAAAGAGATGAGATGAGGAAAATACCAAGAAATTCAGAGAAGTGGTGGGTGGCACTGTACAAAGTACAGAGGTCCCAGGCTTGGCACACAAATACTGTGCTGAAGAAAAAAAAAATCTTCCTGTCCAGGTTTGACAGCACCAGCTTCTTGGTGTTGCCCATCCCACGAGAACATTCTCTGCAACCCACTGCAGCTTGGAGAGAGGGAGAGTCTCTGCAGGAGCTTTTGCTGCCCCTGGGGCAGGTGAAACCTGGACTCTTAGGGTTTCCTGTAACAATACAGTTCCTATTTCCTTTCCCTCCGAAGCTCAGAAGTCCTATAACTGGCTTGGTCCCATCTTGGATTTGGTTTGGGTTTTGCCTTTAGTTGCATTTGGATCTTGTTTGAAATTTTTTTTTTTTATATTAATCGTGGCTAACTACTGGTATTGAAAACAGATTTGACTCATTAATGCAGGAACCCCCAAGTTGGTGCAAAATCATTTGCCAAAGGTATTATATTGGTGAAGGGAAAGACCCCTATAGCCAGAACTATAGGTCAATACTTGCCTTAATACTTGGGTTTGATGCCAAACTAATTATTGAGCATAAGGCTCTTTGAAATTCACAACAAGCAATGTTAAGTAAATGTAAATAACACTACCAAACCCTTCCCCCTATTGCTTTGATGCAATTTATTCAGAATATGTAAAAAGTCATTTGTAGTAGTGAGGGCAGGGCTGCACAGCACTGCCCAGCACTGCCATGCAGAGACATCTCAGATGGCTCTGAATAACCAAACACAGGAGTCCTGTGTTGGCATAGTCCTTTACTTGAGCTAATATTCCCTGTTTCCCAAAGGAGCTCATTACCTGCCTTGGCAGCAGCTCTCACTGTTGTTGCTGGACGCAAGCTGGGCTGGAGGTGGCTGGTAGCAACTGCACAACTGCCATGTGGATCCACCCTAGGAGAGATTACAACCTCTCCAAAGCAGTACTAGAAAGTTAGGGCACTGTTAAAAAAACAATGAACTGCTATGGGTGAAAGTAGTGCTATGTGTTAGAAGGCCACACACTCTTTCCTTCTCTGTCAATATGGCTTTAGCAGAGAGGGAAATGCATAGTTAATATTCTCCCTGCTCCTCAAGAAATCACAACTGAGTATTTCCCTTAGGAAGTAGTGGGAATCTCCATGGACTTTGTTTCTTCTGACAAGGTCATAGCTTTGATGGTTAAATTGTCTAGGATAAAAGACATCAGCACCAAGAGCACAACCTGTCTTCATTCTGACAAATTATCCAACTCTGGTGTTGTCTTACCCATCTCAGCAGCAAAAGGTCAGGCAGGGTCCAGCTCTGCTGTAGCTGTGGGATGAACTGCACAGTGGAGACAGAGATTTGTTTTTCAGGATTAAGCAGTGACCACACGTCAGGGTGAGGGTTCTGTGAATACACCTGCCACCAGCCTGTGTCAGTGCTTGTGCTCCTTTGTGTTGGCTTCAAAGCAAAGCCTCGGACACTTTATCAACAGCATTTAAGCAGTACATGTCAAGAAGACTGAGACAAAAGAATCATAGAATTGTTAGGGTTGGAAGGGACCTCAAGGATCATCTAGTTCCAACCCCCCTGCCATGGACAGGGACTCCAAAAAGAGTTTATCTTCTAGGACAGGAACAATATTTCCAAGCCACAGAATGAACTTTTCTATACAGGCAGTAACCTACTTTGTATAATAAGCAAGGAAGCAGTAAGAGTTGCCAGCCTCCTGCCTTACAGTGGTGTCTGTGCTTTCTTTGCAGTTATCCAACACAGCAATTCTGCATCAGATTAGACGAGACCAGGTGACAGACACATGCCGAGCGAACAGCGTCTCTAGCCGGAAGCGCCGCGTGCTGACGCCCAACGATCTCAAACACCTGGTTGTGGATGAAGATCACGAAATGATCTATTGCTACGTTCCCAAAGTGGCCTGCACAAACTGGAAGCGAGTCATGATGGTTTTGACGGGAAGAGGCAAGTACAGCGACCCAATGGAAATCCCAGCCAATGAAGCCCATGTGTCTTCAAACTTGAAGACCCTCAACCAGTACAGCATTCCAGAGATCAACCACCGCTTGAAAAACTACATGAAGTTCCTCTTTGTTCGCGAGCCTTTTGAGAGACTGGTGTCAGCCTACAGGAACAAGTTCACCCAGAAGTACAACACTTCCTTCCACAAACGATACGGCACCAAAATCGTGAGGCGACAGAGGAAGAACGCAACCCAGGAAGCTCTGCGTAAAGGCGACGACGTGAAATTTGAAGAGTTCGTGGCGTATCTCATCGACCCCCACACCCAGAGAGAAGAGCCCTTCAACGAGCACTGGCAGACTGTGTACTCTCTCTGCCACCCTTGCCACATCCACTACGACCTCATAGGAAAATACGAAACGCTCGAAGAGGATTCAAATTACATTCTCCAGCTGGCGGGAGTAGGCAACTACCTGAAGTTTCCCACCTATGCAAAGTCTACGAGAACTACTGATGAAATGACCACAGAGTTCTTCCAGAACATCAGCTCCGAGCACCAAACGCAGCTGTACGAAGTCTACAAACTTGATTTTTTAATGTTCAACTACTCAGTGCCAAGCTACCTGAAATTGGAATGAGGGATGGGTTGCGGGGAGAGAGAGGGGAGAGAAAGGCTGTTTTATTTAAGATTTTTATTTGTCATAATAAATGTGGAGAATGGGTTATTTTGTAAATTAATATTTTCCTTTTTTTTTGAATGATGCTGCGAGCAGCACAGTCAAAATTATTTAAATCAACTGTAAGAAAGGACAGCTCTCTTCACAGGGTAACAGGATTGTGACGATCTAGCTGCTTAAAAAATGCTAAGTCTGTTCTGGTGAATTTCATTGATCTTGCATTCCTCCAATTTTAATTAATGTTATTTATACTTATTTAAAACGTGGTCTCTTGGTAGGTGTCACTTCAGCAGCAGAGGTAAGATAATATTTGGAGAAAAGGAGTCTGGTTTTGTGCTTTCCTCGGTTGAGTGTCTCTCTGAGTAATAATACTCTTCTATAAGCCATTGATGCAGATAAATACAGGAATGGTTCTTGATACCACACACATTGAGAAGAGTGGTGGAAATAATTTCTTCAGAAAGTGATGCTGCACTCAAATGTGCTAAAAAATAAATCTGTCTTTTTAGCCCTAAAAGGAAAATTAAAACCAGCCCTGTGACTGAAAGAAATGTGAATGTATTCCTTGGGAAGAAAAACCATGAGCTTTTTATAAGTCTGGACTTAAATGAGTTTATCAAGAATATGACCAGTCCCATTGTCTGCTAATTTGAAGCCTGCCAGCCCAAACTAATGCAGATTTACAGACAGTCCACCAGAAAAAAAAAAAAGAAAGAAAAAAAAAAAGTGTTAAAAGTGACTGTAGAGATTTTTGAATGTCCAAACCAATTGGTATTGACTTACTTCATATCCAGGATGGGGCTGGGATGAGCTCTGTCCTCTTCAAACCATGCTTCCTTAACTGATCTTAAGATGGACAAGCAAAATGTGCTCAAAAGATACCAGTCATGATATGTTGCTAGAAAGAATGTGGGCATGTCTTCTGAAAAGTCAGAAAGTCATCTTGGTGTTGATCTCTAAACATGCAAGGTAATAAAAGAGGTCTCATCTCCCTACATGCTGGTTTCATGGCTTTTTCCTAAAGGGAAGAGGGAGTCGTCTTCTTTTTTTTTTTTTTTCATTTGATGCCTGAATACCATTGACAGGGATGCTTCTAATTTCCAGTGGGTTCATATTTCATCTAAGCCAGCTCTGGTGCGTGACTATGACCTTTTTACTTAAGGTAAACGTCTCAGTAGTGGTTGTTTTCTGTTTAACAGCTTGTTGAGGTACCGCAGCGTACCAGGCGTAGCACACCGAGCAATTGTTTTGGGCAAGCAAGTAGTAATTTATTCATAGCAAATAAATAATGAAACATGAGATTTCAGTGTGGATCTGTTAGCAAGCTCAGGGGACAGAAGTGCAGGCTTCTCCAAATATTTGCTTTAGTTTGGTGCAGGTGTGGCGTACAGCCAAGCAGATGGCAGGTGGCCTGCCTGGGGAAATACTCTGTGGCCACCCCAAGCTGTCCTGTCCTTGGGGCAGCAGTGCTGTCAGACAGCTGATAGGAAAAAGGAGGCAGAGGCTTGAATTGAAGCACGTGTGGAAACTTAAATTCTGTTTTAAAGTTGATTAATGGTTAAAAGGGTGTTTTAACTTGCCTGCATGTCAGTCTTGTGATCAGACCAAACCTTTCCAAAAATTAATGAAGATTTGAATAAACTTAGCTGAAGGCAGAGCTATTTTAACCATATCAGAGCCAGATCCTGAAAACGTGGTAGTGTGCAGTAGCCAACAACATTCACTGAATTACATTAGTCTGCAGGACGTGTGGTGAAAGAAGAAAAATCAGTTCCATCTTATTTTACAGAAATAAGTTGCTGAGTAGATCTCAGCAAAGAACAAGTTAACAGCAGCGGAAGTCCTTTCACAATTGGATTGGTCTTAGCCAGGATTCAGGTAATTTTTTTTGTTTGCTTTTTTTATCATGCCCTACAAATAAATGTCTCATCCATTCTGGAATGGCCACAGTTTTCATAGCCCAGGTCCCATTTATAACCTGGAGCACTTACCCAGCAGCTAGCAAAGAGCTGGCTGGCTGCACCTGACAGCTCTGGATTCCTGCACAGTTGCTGATGGCTGGCTGGTGTTTTTTACTCAAAAGCAGTTTTGTCTCATTTAGAGTATGCAGAGCTGTTGCAAGTGCCTATCACAGTGTGCCCTGGCTTGCTTTTGTTTGTAGTTCAATGGTGATACTTTTGTTTAAAAAAAAAAATAAATAAAACAACTGTCTGAGGGTAGATTCCTCCTCTTTCCCCACCCCCCCCCCCCCCCTCCCTCCCCCTTCAATATTTCCCACAAGCTATTTGTGTGCTTGTTTGGTCTTGTAGCTGACAGTGCTCATATTTTGGTCCAATTTTCTCTTCATTTAGTTGTTAATCCCTCCAACAGAATGTGATGTGAATTTTTTCATTTAGGAAAAAACTTGCTTCAGAAAGTAAGTATGTTTAAAATGGGGGGTGCTTCCCCCTTTCTTCTGGGGCTTTTCTCTGTAATCTGTTCTGAAATACCCTCTTTTGCTTCACTATTTGGAAGACACAACCCATCTCCTCCCCTATTTTATAGCTGAAAAACACATTTGTGAAATTTGAGGGGTGAGCACTGCTTCAGCTGGGAATTTTAGCAGCAGCTTTAGGGTTCAATCACCCAGATTCTGCCTCACTGCAGAGGGCTGCCCTGTGGGCAGATGCTCAGTATTCAGGTGGCTTTAATGTGGAATGAAATGAGTATTTAAAAGTCACTTGTTTTTTAAAAACCTTGATCCTCAACTACTACAAACTGCTTATTTAAGTGTGGTCTATCTATTTTGGGGTGGGCTGTGGAGCTGTGTTTAAAAATGAACAGCTGGCATGCTGGATATGATTGTGTGTCCTGTGTGGTGAGCACAAAGTCCTCACCAGGTCAAAGGGTTTCCTCTGGCTGGAGAAGAAGAGAAGCAGGTCTGTTCCTGAGCTCCTGGATTAATTTCTGCTGTGGCCACAGTTGGTCCTGGGAGTCAAATGGCCCAAACTGCAGCTACAGCAAAATGCAAAATATAGTTGTGCTCATGGGACCACAAGGGTCACCTGAGGAGATGCTGGTTTAGAAAGCTATGCATTATTATGGTCAAGCAGTGGTGAGTGCAGAGAGGATGCAGCAGGGAAGGTCCTGCTCCCCACCTCTGCCCCCAGTCCTCTGCTGCTGGGCTTGAGGAACGGTGATCCTCATTTCTGAGCAGCTGGTGCCTCCTTGTCTTTGGCAGAGCCAGCACTGAGCCCTGCAGCACCTAGGCATGATACTCACAGCTTAGGGGTTCATTCCCCTCAGATGGCACCAAGCACCATCACCTGGAGCCCAGGCTGGATTTGGTCAATCGGAATATGGTGGTGATTCCTGGGTGGTGGGAGGCCCCTCCCAAGCTTGACTTGGTCCATGCTTCAGCCTCTTCATAAACCATGCCCACTGGCACAGAATTGTGCAAACTGCCTGAACCATGCGCTGTGTAAGACAAAAAAAAAAAAAATAACCCACAAGCAGAAGTCATTTTACAAATAAGTTGATCCTAGACCTTTTAGGGTTTCACTGTAGTCTGCTGCACTTTTCAGGTACAAAAAGGGACTGTCCTTACTATTACTCTTGTTACAGAGAGTGTTATTTTCTTACATGCATGCACAATAAAATGTGTACGAATAATTTAACATCGATGTGGGGGTGGATTTTTTTTTTAACCTATTTGTATGCAGTAGAAGGCTTGTTGTAGAAAAGTATCTCCTCATACCTAAATATACTGTTAATAAAGAAAAAAGCTAAATTATACATTGCCAACACAAGTGTGAACTGCTCATGAATCTTTCCTTAAAAAAGCCATTCAAGCCTGATTATTTTTCTAAGTAACTTCAATTAAATTGAAGAAAGAAAGTTCCTCTCTGTGTGCTTTATTTCTGGCTTGTGCTTTCAGGGTGGGTCTATCAGGGTGGGGTTGCTGTCTGCATAGCTTTGTTTTGTCACAAGGGTTATTGTGGCAGGACAAGCAGAAGACTCAAAATTTTCTGCTGCTATGGAACAGGAAAACTAAAATCATCTAAGAACATCCTTGCTCCCTTCCTTCTCAAGTTCCAGCCCAGCAAGGATGAGAGCTTTCAATGACTTGACACAGGCACAGAAACATTGTTCCACCTCAAGCAAGGGTGTTTTAGAGTCAGTCAGACATAAACTCCAGCTATCTGATAAGCTTTAGGCTGTCTGCTTGCCCAATTTCATGTTAATTTGCTAACAATGACTTTGAATTAAACATTTCCAGCAGCCCTCAAATACGCTCATCTGTGGTTTTTATTGAGGCCACATCTAACCCCAAAGCAGAAATTTCCACCTGGGTTTTGAAGGAGAATTTAGTGAGGACATCAGCATCATAAATTAGGGAAAAAAAATACATTGGGGCAATAGCCACTCACAATCCTGACTGTGTTGTTGGAAGGGATCATGAAAATCAGCTGGGCCACCTACTGCTGAAGGTCACCAAAACTAACTTGATTGTGGTTTTTAACTAGCCAAGCCTTACATACCACTGGGGATGGAGGGCTCAGAGCCTCTTTGGATGACCTGTTCCAGTGCAATACTAATCCAGCAGAGATGGTTTTTTTCCCTAATGGACAAGCCTTTTAACTTGTCTCCATTATCTATCACTGCTGGAAGAAGAGTTTGGATTCACTTTCTTTGTAAGTCTCCTTTGAGTAGCAGAATGCTATTGGGTTTCTAGTTAGCCACACCATCACCAGACTAAATAATGCCAGATCCCTCAACATCTCTTTGGAGGTGATAGGCTTTTAGGTCACTGAACATCTTGGTATCTCATCACTGTAACCTCTCCAGCATCTTAACATCCCTGTGGCACTGGGGAGGACACCAAAATTAAATGGAGCATGTCAGGGGCTACCAGACCATTTAATCTTCCAGCCCCACCCCTCATTCATTGATTTTGACATTGAGATTGATTCTTCGGTCCCTGATTTTGAGTAAATGCAGACCTCAGGTAACATTTCCTCAAGTGTTTGGTAGCATGCATCCTGTAGCAGTGCAACAAACAGATTCTGTGGGAAAACAAGATGCAGCATTTCAAGTAACGTTTTGTGGGTTTGAAGATCTCATTGCAGTCAGAGTTTTTAATTAAAAACCAAAACAGCCAACAAAGCTCTTTTTTTTTCAGTAAGAGAGAAAAAAAAAAAATCAATCCAGAGTTTATGCCCTTGTTTCTATTTTTACTAATTCATAAAGCTGTCAGGGTAAGATTCAGCTGAATAATTGCACTGAAGCCATTAGGCTTCAGGTTATTCTACAAACTAGAACTATACTGTGGCAATTCATGACTTTGTAGCTAGCAAGAGGTCTCCACGCTGTCAGCAGGTATTTGCAGCCCTACATCAAGTCAAAACCTCTAACCCACAACAGGCTCTGCTTTCCTGTAAAAGCTTCTGCAAAGATAGGGTGTGGTATTGCCTAAACCTTTCTTAGGCTCAATTTAATCAGACTTAACCATTCTAGCTAAAGCAAGTTTAGTTTTATGCCCAAAGCAGAGCTGTCATGGTGGTTTGTTTTTTTAAAGTGATTGTTTGCTCCCTTAATGCAATCAATCACTGCATGTATCTCTTCACCACTTTTTGACCTTGAAAGAGTAGAGGGATGTAGAATGAAAAGTCAAATCAGACATGCTAGAAGAGGCAAACACTTCTTGCAGAGGTGTTCAGGTAAATGCTGAGACATCCATTCAAGAAAAATATTTTCCCTCATGGAATTACAGCTACCTGCCATTTACTTAGAAATTTGCCTTCAGTTACATAGAAAGACCTAACATTTCAGCTACTTTGCATTCATTTTACAATGTACTTTGCTATTTTACCATTAAAATGTTGCTGCTGTGTGTGCAGTACAATCAAACATGCAACATGCATCATTCCTACAAGAGATGCTTTTCGAAGCCTCTCTTTTTCACTTAGGAAAATTTCACAAATTAAACACAGAATTATTTTTTTTTTTTGCCAAAAACACCTTGAAGTCAACGATGCAAGGATTAAAATGAGGCACAGCTGAGTGCAATTCAGGTGAGAAATTAAGGCTGTATAATTACAAAAAAAGGAATGCAAGATGGGATGTAATTTAAGATGGCAAGACTCAGTTGGAGGAGTCTCCTTGTGAGGTACTGAGAATTAAATTAGAGAAAAGCATTTGAAAACCAAGTGAGGTGAGTAATCTTGCTTTGCCTATTGCAGCATGTTTCATGTTACCTGGCAAATCTTTGCCAGGACTATGGGAAGCTGAATAAAACCTGTAAATCATGACTCAAGTAGAATGCTAATGAGTATTTCTATGCTGAGAAATGCAAGGCAGAGGAGAGAACACAGACTCCATCCTAAAGTTAGAGAAATAGAGGCGGGGGGGGGGGGGGGGAGGAATCTTCTCTTACATGTGTCATGTGCTTTCTGTATGAGTATGAACAGGACTACATGGATTACAAGATTTGGTCCTCATCTAGCAGATGACTTGACCATGAATATATGGGAGGAGTACACACAACCATCACATAGTCAAGGTAGAGAGGTGTCTGCAGGTATGCTGTGGCTCTGGAAAAAAAAATCAGATTATTAGAAATAAGCTTACACTGAACATCTCAGTTCTATAATATGCTAGAAAACTGTGAGACCCAACAATCAGCAAAATGATCAGTTCATTTTGTCCCATGAATACATGTTGAAAGAGGCTTCCTATGGTAATAGGATTTTTTTTTTTTTTGCTTCTTGTAGTGAGTGCTAAAAATGTTCATGTTTGTTTCTCTTAGTGCCAGTCTGAAAGCCATACATATTCCAGAGGTACCTGTGCATTAATCAGTGCTTAAAGTGCAGCTTCTGTATCTATTAAACATTTATGTAATGCAATAATCTCAAGTCAGAAGGTCTTTAAAATATTTACAGATCTTAATAAATGTTTAAAATGCAATATTTGTAGCAAACAGCAGAACTGGACTTCATTTGATCTGATGGACATTTCTGCATCCTTCTGTGTCTGTAGCAAGACATGAAAATACAAAGAACATGGATTGCAGAGGTAGCTGCCACTTCCCATTCCATATGAAATCAACAAGGGAGAAGCTAAGCTTATGGTTGAGACACTTTGCATGGGTCAAAGGGAAGGCCTGTGGGGCAGAGGAGCAATAGCTCATTTAATACCTTTGGATGGGTTAGAGGAACTGCTGCATGGAGAATTTTTCTTTCCCAATTTTCAGCCATGTCTTTTTATGTACCAGCAATACAGTGTGGGTCTCAGTGATGGCTCTTCCAGCTCTAGAGCTGTCTGAAGAGCCCCACCAAGCCAGTACTGCATGTTCCATGCAGTGCACCAAACCCATACAGTACCATATTCTCTTTAACATCAGGATTGTATCATCAGGCTTTGCTCAAAGCAAGGGGTTTCATTCTCTCTAAGGGGCAAACAGTCACAGCTCATGTTCCTCTCATGCACAGAGGGGTATCTAACAGAGCCAACCTTAAACTGATTTTAAGTCTTCAAATAAATGAATCAGCTTTCTATTGTGAGAATGGAGCAAAGGCCAGCTGGACATGAAACCTAAGAATGAGAATGTCTTTTTGCATCTGAATTTGTAGCATTTTAGATCTTTCATTTTGCACAAATGAAGCTCTGCAGGTAAAGGGTTTTGCCAAAGGCCTTAATGTCTTCTGTTACAGAGGAGGAACCATGGTTTCCATGCACACATGAGACACACTAATGTGTGTCTAGTGGTCCTAGTGGATTGGCTCTAAAGAAGCCTCAATGGCAACCTCAAAGCATAAAGGTGAAATGAATGAAACAGAAGTGATCAGCCAGTCTTCATGTAGTAGATAAATAATGAACTTACCTTACACCTCCCAATCTTCTAAGCTTTTCTCCAAAAATTCAGATGATCTTGGTACCTAAGCTGATCTCAGTCACCTAACACAGTGAAGTTTAATGATCTGGCTTCCATTTTGGGAATGCTCCAAACTCCAAGGATATTTTTCCACTTTAAATGAAAGCTCCCATCCATCTCTGTAGGATCAGAATTAATCAGACATGTCTAAACTTTCCTGCGTAACAAGTAAAAATTGGTCCAATTCTCAAAACAACTGAGATGAAGCATGTATTAATGTTACTCCACAATCTTGTATTACTATAATACGATAAAAATAACTGGTTGTGTTGGCACAGGGAAAACCACTTGCTTCAAAAACAAATAAGAAAGAAAGAGCTTTGGATGACCTAAAGCTAACCATTGTATTCATGGGAAAGTAGTGGATGGATGCTTCCCAAGTATATAAAAATGTATTATTGCACATAATTTTTGGAAAACTGTTTAGAATGACAAATTCTTTTAACATGCTGCCTACTGTAGACAGGATATGGTAACAAGTTCATTAATGAAAACCAGGAGATGACAGGAGAACACTAGTAAGCAGACAAAAATCCTCTTTAGATCCTATACACAGCAAAACATAGAATGTAAATCTGTGAACTTGGAGATACTAAATCTCAAGGAACAATTCATGTCAATTATTCCCAAAAATACCTACCATGTAATTCATTCAGGACTGCATTTCACTTGCAAAAATCAGATTTAAAAATTATTCAAGGAAAACACTTCCTTGACTTCTCAAGACTTTTAGCAACTCTTGAAGAGGAAACAATCTCCCAAAAGAGCAAGCTGAAGAATGCTAAGTAAAGGAAGAAGCAAATTTCAAGTATAGTTTGAATTGAGGAAAGCATAAATAGAGGGTATGATGACTTATCCTGCATATTAGAGAAACAACTAGGACTTGAAATTAAATTTGAGAAGGACTCAAATTTTTAGTTGCAGAGGAAGTAAAGCCCATTCAGCTCTGCCAGTGCTGAATCACTGAGGGGTACACTGCTGCTTCTGGGTACCCAGGCAGAATATGATTATCTTGTACATTTACATCACACATTGGTTCTTAGCTTTAATTGTGAATTATTCATGTTTTCTTAACACTTAATTTCCTACAATATCCATGCACAGCATGCATGATGATAAAATTTTTATTGAATTTAACAGTAAGGCTTTCCTTTACAGCTATCAGAATGTGGCTTTAATGACAGACCATGCCTCTTCGTTAGTTCTTCCTCCCCACCTGTACATACAGAGAGTTGATTTTTTTACCTTTGAGTATGTAGGGGGAAACGAAAATCCAAAAGATAACTGAACAACAGACTGACTTGTCTAGGAATGGGTTAGAGAACACAATTAAAACAATGTATTGTATCACAGAAAACCTAGCCAAAAATAGAAATCCTACTAAGAGCCTTCACATTGCTTTGAACATCACCTTACTCTTTTTAAAGTAGGTTGTAATTCAATTACCATATACCATTGCCATTTTCTGCACCTCTTAAGGGACTACCTCCTTTGCAATAGTGATTTTACCATTATTAGAATAATAAGGAATTTCAAACACATCATTTCACAGAGTCCTTGTGCTATTCTGGGTTATTCTTGGACTAAAGAGAGCTTTTTGTGATGCTCAGAATTGAAGTGAAATAGTAAATCCATTAAAAATGATAGGTCTTATTTTGAGTCCTGATTCTGCAAACTATCCTGCATTTATAAAGCCTCAATCCTCAGGCTGGTTTAATCTTTGCATGAGAAAAGTCTCATTTACTTGGCAAACTGCTAAAAAGAATTGAAATTAATTTGCTGCTCACCAGCTTTTCAGCAGCATTCCAAAAACCCCAGTGAAAATAATACATTAAACATGGAACTGGAAGAGGATATTCCAAATTCCAACATCACAGATTAATGCAAGATGTACAGTGATGATATAAAACTCAAAATATTGATCTAAATACCTTAAAAGAAGAACCCTCCCCTATATTAAACAGCATAACGAAGCTGTGGAACTATCCTGGCTATATAATCAGTCTAAAAATAAGCTGCAGTACTTAATGAACTCACTAGAATGCAAAGATAATTTCACAGCATTACACAGAAAAGGAAAATAAAACACCTATGGTATGAAATGCTTCTGACTCCAGGTTTTAAAGCCGTATTTAGTTGGAGCTCAACAAATGAGACTGTCCCCTTTCATGCATGCTCATGGAACAATTCAGATGATCACAAAATCCTTCAGAATGGCAAAACATTACACATTTCAACCTTCCCCTAAGTGTTTATCCTAGAGATATTTCTGAAGGGGGGGGGGGGGAAGGGGGAAGAGAGGACAATAACTATGGCCAAAAACAAGATTGCTCACAGTTGCTCAGCATCATGTTACAGATAGTAACTCAAAAAGGCAAAGCAACTAGAGCTTCTGAATGGTCCAGCTCACCAGCAGAATGAAAATGGTCCAAGAACCCGCAGAAAGAGCTTTAAGATGACCTGCAGCTTAAATGAGGTGAATGAGCTGATATGAGTTAGAGTCAAACAAATAAAATGCTGCATGCTGGCACAAAAGCAGATAGATGTGCATCAGCCATAGGTCTAATCAGGCTAGGAATTCTAAAGGAAAGCTTGAAAGAATCTTCTAGCAGGTGGAGGAGAGGAAACCACTTAATGAATTTTAATATGAAAATTTTTATAACCATCAACAGAAGAATATCTCAAGGTGTCCCTTTCAACTGTATGCTTTGAGCAGTGCAAAAAGCACCCAATTGTATCCAAATGAATTTTTGGTAACATTCCTTGCCCACACATACAGTGAAATAATTGGCTATTACAGACACGTGTTTTTAAAAAATCAGGTTGGTGGAATAATGTAGAGGGGTTGACTTGAGTTAAAATTGGTTTAGGTAGTGCAGTTTTTGAGGTGACAACAGATTCTCTGGAATCCAAGTACTCTGTCCCCTATAATCCCCATGACTGCTATAATATTCCTGCCAAAACTTGGTGGCAAGAGATTTTAAATTTTAAATTCATAACACCAGTAGCTGAGTTAGCAAACCCTGGTTTTTAAATGCCTTTTCCTCATAGGAATCAAGCCAATTTCCATTACAGAGTGTATTTACCCCTTGCCCTTCAGAAGTCAAAGTTTTCTCTGCGTTATCAATGTTATGCTCCTCTTTAACTATATCTTATTGAGGGCATTCTTCTTCTTTCTCACTTCTACCATTCCCCAAAGTCTCTTTTTCCACCTCTTCCCCAACTCCTTTCAACACAAGTTATATTTTCCTTCTCTTCTTGAAAAACAAGCTTGGCTGGGTGTTTTTAGTCTGTTCTCCAAATAACTTCCTTCTGTTTGCTCTTGCCTTTTACAGTGAATGCAGTGTCAAAGTTTGCACCTCTTCCCACAATATGGATTTTGCTCTTTCAGCCATGCAATGAGCTTCCCCCATCTTGAAGCACCATCACACTTTTCCATCACTTACTATTTCCATGCCCAGATTATTCCAGTCTGTCAACATATTTTTCTTTTTTCAAATTTTCCTTCATTTACCCCATTTAACATTTCTTTCCCAATTCTGAAATCCAAACCCTCACCCATTTGTCAGCAGATTGTATCAATGGTTGTTTATTTACTGGGAAAACATTTAATATGCTGAGGACACTCTCATGACTGAACACTACAATGCCCTCATGCATCAGATTAAGCATTGCTCACAAGTAGCGCAAGAAATTTGCATTTAAAAAAAAATAATCTTGCAATTAGTTTTAAAATTAATTAGAAAATTAATTAAAAGCCAGTAACTCCAGTAAGAAAAAGTGCTTGAAATGGCAGCTTATTTGAATCAGATGGCATCTCTGTCAGGACAGAAACATTTGCATCTGTACCCAAAATAAACAACCATTATTGGGAGGGGAAACAAACAAACAAACAAACAACCACAAAAACCCCCAAACAAACAAAAAAGATGAGTTACATCTAGTCCATTTTAAACAATTTAATGGTATATCCTGCAGTGGTACATACAAGAGACTGTTTTAATAAAAGACATAATACATATCATTCATTCAGACGACTATATTATCATAACCATAAGAAAAAGCTTAAATAAAAGGGTTGGAATGAGGGAGCTAAAAGTCAGGCATCTAAATCCCTGTGTAGGCACTGAATAGCTGGTTTCATTTTCAGAACTGCAAACACTTTCAACTTCCACAGAGTTTAAGGTGACTGACACCTACAGAAGTCCCATTAACACTATCCACATAGTTAAAGTAATCTGAGTAGGTCCATCAAATTAAAAGGGAGGATTTAGATGCATAAATCACTTGTCTAATGTTTACAGGATTACAACATAGGCTGATATATGGATTCAGTTGCCTATTTCAAGTCTCAAAATGTAAACCTCCAAAGCACATTTAAAACATGGGTTGTTCATTTTGTTATGCTACAGTCTTTGAAAGCATATGCTGTGAAGAACTCCCACTAGATTTTAAAACAGAGCAATTAGTACATTTTTTTCAAAGTGGCAACCAGAGTCCTCATGATCAGTGTCTTATTTGAAACTCTGAGGTATACAAATAAGTGAGATCATTCAGAAACAGTCATATTCCTCATTGTCCACATAACTTCCACTGTTTGAAAACAAATCCTATTAGCAGAGATTTTTGCTTAGAAATGGATGACAAAGACAGCTCTGGAATTTTAGAAGTTTATGTGACTTCCTAAATGCTTAAAAAAAGAAACCTCATCTTTTATACCCCAAATTTTAATCAGGCATCAGTATTTACATTTGAATCAACACCTCTAAATACTTCATTAAAATCAGGACACTGGCCATCACAACATCATTATCAGCTAGTTAAACATCTTTTCAGTTGCTACATGAAAATACACTGTCCAACACAAGGAGTTCATCCATTATTATTGATCAGGTCAGTGTCACTTTATTTGTCTTTACTATGTTCTTTTTCTAATAAATCACAACAGAAAAATAATTAGGTTGCCTTTTTTTTAGCACAGTGCTTTTCAAGTGTCTAATTTTGTAAATGTTGATGGTCACATTAGCATACATAAAATAAAGTGACAAAGTGTTTAGACAGTCAGGGTTCAACTCACCATAGCAGTTATTACTGATATCAAGTCTGCAATGATCAGAGAGCTACAGCACTGAAATTGCAAGATAAGAACATATCATCAACTAGTTAGGTAATGTCTATGAAATTTAATTCATCTGAGGTCTACTAACCACTTCTGTGGTAAGATAAAAATCTATACCCACTTTATTCCCAGGAGGGAAAGACAAGGCAAGCCACTGGTTGGGCCTTACCCTCTTCTCCATCACCAGTGAACAAGCAATTAGAGATTGTTCTGGTTCACCATACGGGTAAGGAGCTGTTCTTTTAAAAGAATAGATCTTTTAAAAATTTAAAACTTGATAAAGGATTGATCTGCCCTTCACTGTGCCTACTCAGATGTTTTTGATTAGCAGCAATCCACCTTGGTTTCAGAGTCAGTCTCAAGTATCCTCCTAGTTCCACCCTGCTTTTCAAAAAATGAACCACATTAAAGTCATTAAGGCTGTTTTATATCTGTGTCATCTTGATTTACTTATACCAGATGGAACAATCGCTTTGAGGACCTTCAAATGGAATGATTGATCTTGCCAACATTCCAGGAAAAGTCATGGCGTCCGTTGGAGCAGCTAGTCTCCAACATCACCATCTCTGTCACCTATGAGCCACAGAAAATGAAAACCTATAGCTAATAAGGCAGTTCCAAGCAGATCTCCCAGTGCAGTAAGATAAGGAATAGAAAAACTGTCAGGGTCTTTTCCTTTTTTCCAGAAGTGGTGCACCATCCAGTCAGCAATCCATAACAGGGTAAACACCTAGGGAACATCAAAGTCTGTATTATTATCACATAAGTTACATTGAAAGGAAGCCAACTGCCAAGATTATCCTCTCTTTAGTACACAGCACTGTTGTATACAACTGCTTTTGAGAAATAGCTCTCCAAGAATAGCTTCTTGAAACAGTCCCTACAACTAGAGACAACTTCTCTCAGTCAGTCACATGCACAGGTAGAAAAAACATATTGAATGATTTATAGCATTCTTCACCCAGTGTATGCTTGAGGTCTTCTGAGAAAGGCAAGAAAAAGCAAAAATTCCAATGAAACACAGAACTGCACTTCCCATTCAAGACATCATTTGTACAGCAAGAGCATAAGCAGGGCTTTGAGATAATTCAGAACCAACTAATGCTGCCCCAGATGAAAACAACACGGATGGAACTTGTTTCCACAGGTCTAGATCAGAGCTGAAGTCCAATGTAAAGTATACTGGGTCAGATAAAGAAAAGTTTCATCTGTATGAACAGAAAAAAAAAATGTATCTTCTAAGCTACTTTCATGCATGAAACACCAGTTTCAGCCCTTTACTAAGGTAAAGCACACCTGCAATACATATCATGAAATTGTCACTCCAGGCTGAGTTTGCCCCAGAGTAAAAGATTTCATTCCCAGCTGAGTGTCTGAACATTCAAGAGGTTTGATCTTGATATCAAAGGTATGCATAACCATTAATCCATTTTTAGAAAAGGATTCTTTTAATGCTGCACAGCTGTCTGATGAGAGACTCTGGTTCAGTGGAATCATGGCAGGAGTGGCGTGGCATGACATGAGATGAATGGAGAAAGGACAACTAACTGAGCTTCCATTTCTTCTTGTCTCTTCTAAGTAGCTGCTGAAATGAAATAAACATTCTACTTTATGTATTCTGAGTTCACCAGATCCTTAGGAAGGGTAAACTTGAGATGGTTACTGTCATAATCCATTTTTCTAAAGTCTACTAAGTACATTTAAAATAACAGTATCAAAAGTAGTTAAAAGGCACAATATTAGTATTTTCTTTGGCAACTAATAAATAACTGGTATCAAAAGCATCTTTATAAACGTATGCACACATTTCCTGCAATACTGATAACATAGCTGCAAGAAACTTTTCCACAATACGAAACACAGTAAAATGAACATCGCATAAAAAAATTGTTGAAAAAAGCGTGGAAAAAGTTTCTCAGTTAATCGTTGCTTTGCAAGAGTATAGGTTAAAACACAAGCCTGAATTTCTAATTAAAAAAAAAAAAAAGAGTATTTGCTTAATGAAAAATGCATGGTTTATTTATACAAACAGATCTTCTGAAAAGGGAACTCTGTAGTCTAAGCTAATTATGCAAGTCCTAGGTACGCTGACTGGAATCCAAACAAATATATTTAAAGCAGATGTTTTCTTTGGAAGACTATCAGATTCTTTGAGTCAGCTCCTTCTTCTAACACAGACAAAAAGAAGCCTGTTTATAGAAGATACTGCACATTAACATCTCCTGCAGGATGTGCACAGAAGACTCTAGTGCCCCACATCAACAATGGTTCTATTAGAAGATGAAAGCATTCCTTCCAAGACTCATTTATAATGCATTTATATGACACAACCAATTAGACACAGCCCACACAGCTCAGTCTAAATGGCAGTTTAAGTTTTAAATGCACGTTTGGCTTTTACAAATCATGACATGAAAACCTTTAATTTGTCTATGTATTTTCCACCCTAAAATAGCTGACTTAAACTATGAGTTAAAATGAGTAGTCAGGAAATCGAGTTTTGGGGACCTTCTCATTTCAACTTACAGGTGCATATCACTTAACACAAACTATAACAAGCCTGGCTTCTCCAAGTAATAGGAAAAAAAAGCTGTAACATTAGATTAATTGATGCTTATGAAAGTATATGAAGGCAGCTGGGGCATACTGCTTGCGGAATGAGTCTGCAGTTCACCAGACTGAATTTTGGTGAAGGAGTAATGGCATCATAATGCATTTGCATGGTTAGAAACAGATTCAAAAATTATACAGACCTGTCTTTGGAAAGGGTTGCTTATTTGGCTACAGTAGTTGGTGTTGCAGGATCAAAGTGACTTTAATCTTTAATGAGGTTTTACTTCTTATCAATGGGAAAAGGCAGTGATCAAAGTAATCAATCAACTGTTGCTTGGGAGAAAAGAGAGAAAAAAAAAAAAAAGCCCTACTATCCCTGCTACGAGTTTGATGCATTTTGGAGGATAATCCTTGAATTTAAAGTGATAAAGTCACTCACAAAGATCTGTAAGAGGTAAAAAGAAGACAGAAAATCATACAAAAGACACTATATAATACTTGTGACTTTAAGTGGCACCACACTTTACATTTTCTGGGATTTATCAATGACATATACTCATTTCAGCACAATGACACAGGTGGCACAGCAGTACAGGAACTGTGTACTTCTACCCTGTGTTCATGCTATGAAGAAGAAAGCCTTCATACTTCAAACTGAAAACCAGATGGTTTGAGGGAAAAAAATAAAGGGATCAATGTTACAGAAAAGCCTAAGAAGATAGTACAAAAATTATCTGTTTAGCATGAAATACTATAGAAAAGTGATAAGAGCCTGTAAATATATACAGAACTGTTTGAGATGTGAGCTGGTATTTTTTAATTATCATATACAGAGGAAGAGAATAATGAAGTGGTTTTTGAAAAAAAAAAAGTAGATGAGTAGTGGTAGAATTATGAAACAGTCTTACAAATTCTTCCAGACTGAAGTATTAAATAATCCTGAAGTTTAAAAAAAGGTTAAAAATACCTAAATATCTATATACATAAAAAGATCTATCTAAGCAAAGGGATACATTCTGTAGTCACTGAGCAAGAAAATAAAGGCCAGAGCAAGGACTACAAAAATATAGGCAACATGCCAGATTTTTGATAAAGGGAAGATACACTAAAGTATTGTTCTTCTGGGAAAAAAAATACAGTCAAAATTGAGGAAAATGAAACTAAAGACATCATCAGTTTTAGACTAACAAAATATGAAATAAGTATCTTGACAATGCTTGATAGCTCCTATTTATAGCTATCAGCATGAGACCAGGTGTGCTCAGTCTGCACTAGTTGTAGCACACTCGATGTGTCTTGCTACATATATAAGCACTTTGAGCTCAGCCTTCTGGAGGGAAAAAATATATATCCCAGCTAAGCACCTGGTAGGAGCCAGGCTTCTGCCACAAACAGCAACAGGCCTGGAAGTAAAAGAACAGGTGATACCCTACATTCAGATCCCAATGAATCAGGCAAGTCTCCTTCTCATGCTGCAATGAGAAAACGTTGAAAATGCAGAACTGTCCAGGTTTGGACCTTAGTTTTCATATTTCCTTGAATCATGCAGTCTCTTTAGCAGTTCTACATTTCAGAAGTAATCTTCCTATTAGAACAAGCAGTAGTTAAAATGCATCAATATTTTCTCTATAAACACCACCTTCCTTATTTCTCTATAATGTACAATATACCCCATGAGTTGTTTTCCCACATCCATGAGGCCCATACCATCATTGGAATCCTCACACTACTGAGAAATCCAAGATGGTTTTGATGTGAGCAGGAAACCCTTATGAGCACTGCTGAATTCCTGGTTTTCTTTTGCTGCAAACTGCCCTGGAGCACTGCAAAAGTTACTTCACAGCATTAGATATCTGACCTTCAGAGGATAAGAAGGACTGCATTTTGGAATTGCTTATTTGCTTGGTAATAGCTCTAGGAATCTCCTATTGTTTGTTTATTCCCCGAGTCTGTAACATAACTGTGTGCTCAGATTTGGTTAGGAGGTGTGAAAATTCCTTAGAAGGCATTTTACTGGCTCAGTGAGAACATGCAGAACAGAGGCTGCCTTTGAATGCTCAGAGCCCTCTGCCAGGACTGAAGGCTTGGCAGTTGCAATGCTGCTCTCATTCTACTGGAGGTTGACAAGACAGAGGATGAAACCTTGCACAGTACATAGCTTCATAAAGTTACAAAATACTTGACCCTTTTTGAGGTGTAGAGGGAGGCCTGACTTTCAGTTAATACATTCTTTGTGGATCAAACACCAAATTGCATGTAGCATACTGCTACGTGCTTGTGTGGGACCTGATTCTGTAAAATTTTCAGGAAAAGAGGATTCCTTTGGAATAGAGGCCACACATTGGTTTTTATTAGAGCACACTGGCTTGTCCAGACACTGCATGCTGCATTATGTGAAGTAGTAAGGCCAGGCTGGATGAGGCTCTGGCCAGCCTGATCTAGTGTGAGGTGTCCCTGCCCACGGCAGGGGGGTTGGAACTGGATGATCCTTGTGATCCCTTCCAACCCTGACTGATTCTATGATTCTAAGTACCCTACATACATACAGGTGATACCTCCCTCAGCATGGGTTTTTTTACATTTTACTTTCCTCTGGTTCTGCCATTCATCACAGTATCACAGTATATCAGAGTTTGGAAGGGACCTCAAGAGATCATCAGGTCCAACCCCCCTGCCAGAGCAGGATCACTTAGGGTAGTCTGCACAGGAATGCATCCAGGTGGGTTTTGAAAGTCTCCAGAGAAGGAGACTCCACAACCCCCCTGGGCAGCCTGTTCCAGTGCTCCATCACCCTCACTGTAAAGAAGTTTCTCCTCATGTTGAGGTGAAATCTTCTATGTTCAAGTTTGAACCCATTGTTCCTTGTCTTACCACTGTGACCCACCCAAAAGAGCCTGGCTCCCTCCACTTGACACCCACCCCTCAGATATTTATAGACATTGATCAGATCCCCTCTCAGTCTTCTCTTCTCAAGACTAAACAGCCCCAGGGCTCTCAGTCTCTCTTCACAGGGGAGATGCTCAAGTCCCCTAAGCATCCTTGTGGCTCTCTGTTGGATTCTCTCCAGCAGGTCTCTGTCTCTCTTGAACTGGGGAGCCCAAACACAGAATGGACTCTTCACTACAGAGCTAACTCAGACCTTTTGAACTCAAGCCTAGAAGTTCCAGTTGAATGCAGATTAATATACATATTTGTGTAGTTTTCCCCACCATTATGAAAATATACTTGAGAAATCCTTGCCCTACTAAAGTTAAAGGGAGTACAGCGATGGATTTCAAAAGGACCAATCTACATATTTAATTGAATAACATTTCTAGAATATGCATTTATTTAAAGAACAGAAACAACTGTACTATTAAAGGTGGGGAAAATTAGCAGAAAAGAAAATAAACCAAAACACTTCCTAGGTTTCTTAAGTCTAGACACCTAGAACTATTTTATTCAGAGAGAACGCAGATCATAATACTGGATACTCATAGTATTGTAAATATCTTAATGCTTTTTTAGAAACAACTATATATTCAGTGAAAATGTACTCTTTTTTTTACTACATAGTGTATTTTTGGACAAGAACAGCTAAATTATACTGTTGCTAATGTAGACCATGCCATATTAATTACTTATTTCCCATAAATATTTCAATTAAATGACATGCTGGGGAGAGAATAGCTAAGAACTGGTAGGAAGCTGGTAGGCATGGGTGATGAAAAAAAATATTAAAAATAAAACAACAGAAGTATCAGAATTTAATAAAAATATAATTAACTATCTGATTGGAGCTTCAATAATACTGTATAAAGATTGCAGTGCAGAAAAACAAAATCCATTTTGTCACTTTTGAAAGAAGAATATTGAAGTTTATAGACAATTTGAAAGAGTCTTGATACATATGAATTCTATTTGACATTTTATGTTACAAATTTACCATAGCTATAATGTGGAATAGCATAAACTGACAGAGGAAGAGAGAAATACAAAAGACAATTTTTGTATTAACCTTTCCCTGGGTTTTTTTAAGCTTACTGTAACATTCCAGTTCTCTTTTTGTCATTTCCCTAGCTCCTTCCTTTCTGTTTTAGATAAACACAAAGCTGAAGAACCAGAGACAATAAACAGGTCTTGATGTTAATTAACAACCTCTAAAATATGTCTTTAAATAATTTAACATCTTACAACAGTCTCACAATAGCCATTTGAATTTTAAAGACAGAAAACTCATTTTGTTGCTGCTGGCTTTTGGGGAGTTTGGGGGGGGTGGTTTTTTGGTGGTTTTTTTTGGTGGTGGTGGTGGTTGGGTTTTGGGTGGGTTTTTTGTTTGTTTTTAATTTAGCATTAATTTTTTTTAACAGAGTGGAAAAAAATGTAAATAGGTAATATATTGCCATAATCATTATTCAGCTACCCTTTCCATCCTACAGCTCAACATAAGGCAATGAATAGGGCAAACTGGGGACATCAAGCCTCCTCAAACACAGGACTAACCAATAACTAGCTCTTACCTTAGGGAATCACTATGTTGTATTAAATTATCACTGACCATCTCAAACATAAAAGATACAGCCTGCAAGGAGAATTGCAATTTTTGACATCCATTTTCACATGCAAAGGGAAAATTAATGCAAAGTCCAACACATTGTAAAAAAGGCCTAGAATGCAGATCTCTCACTGCTCAAAAGATTGTCAATGGACTTGTTTTGTTGATAACTGAAATTACAATAATTAGCTGTGATGATACACTTTTACACTGTAACTGGAAAAGTTTTCATTGGGTGGACAAAACTACAGAAGAATTCTGGAAAAAAAATGAGTATCAGTGGATGCTGGCTTGTGCCAACAACTTGAAAACTGTTCTTTATTATGCTCAGGTCCATCAATGATGTCACAGATAAAAGGAAAGAGGAATGAATACAAATATTCAAGTGTTCTCCTTGAGAAGGGAGAAACTTAAAAGCACACAACTGCAATAGGGAAGTGATTCAGTTTGACAGGTGAATAAAATATGTTCAAGATATAAGGGTTAAAAGTTTTAAGCATCATCTCTCTGAAAATTTTTCATTTGTTCTAATTAGAGGTATGCAAAACTACAATAATTACTACTAGAAAAAATGCCAGAAAAACTAAAATGAGAAAAGAACCTATTAAATATTTCCAGAAAGTGTTAATATACATGGAGTTCCATACTGTAAATCTGTCAAGACCCATAAGAGGTTACAGCATGCAACAGTGTTACTCAGTTTCAAAGTAAATACATCTCGCACTGCCTGTAATGGTGAAAGACAGGAGACAAAGAGAAAAAAAAATCATCTGTAAAAGGAAATGAGGGAAAAAAAAAAAAAAACCAACAACCCAGATGTCTTGTTTATAGGTGGAAAATCATGAAACTCAGGTATGGCCTTATGGAATGCAATGGAGATGCCTGACTGCAAAACTGAATACTCTAATCAGACTTTGAATTTGTACAAATCAATTTAACATGTATATGTGCCCATGTCATGTCTGAATTACTGCCTGATATGAAAGCCTTGCCCTGATGCCTTAACTTGGTTTTCAAATGCACTTTTGCATTTCTCACATCTTATTCTACCCTTTGCTGCTGAAGAAAAGGTTTGTATCCCTAAATGTATTATGACTGCAGGTGAGGCAGAAGACTGCATGAATTTCATATTGATTGATGAATTCCAGCTGATTCCCACATGAAATCTCTGAAGTCCAATAATGGCTGCAATCACATTGCAGTCTTGCCTTCAGCAGAGGTATTAACAGGGACTCTTTCCCCACTCTGTTTATGTTAAGCTTGTAGGAATTTAGTATCACTGAGAGAGCAAGACTTAGGAAAACGTTACTGAAATGGGTCAAAGGATTGAAGTTATTAGAAAGAACAGACAGAACAGAGTGAAGGCATAACATCATTTCCTCAGAAAAACACATAAAACAAGTGATAAGACTGGAAAGCAGGACTGCAAGAGAAAAATGGAAAGCAATTCATAACTTTTATCACATCACATTCTCACTTGCAAAGGTTGGAACATTACCAGTTATATTACACCACAAAAGTATAGAATTCTCCTATAAGATTAAAATAGTTACAGTTTTTAAAACCTATCTGTATTGAAGTAGTAGTCTGAAAAACACAGAAAGGCAATTCAGAACATTAGAACTGTATTTTTTTGTTAAGAAATCATAGACCAGCTTAGGTGGGAAGAGCCTTCGGAGATCATCTACTCCAACCCACCAGCCATGAGCAGGGATGCCTCTCAACTAGACTTGGCTGACCAATGCCTCATCCAATATGGCCTTAAGTACCTCCAGGGAGGGAGCATCCACAGCCACTCTGGGCAACCTATTCCAGAGTCTCACCACCCTTGTACTAAAGAACTTCTTCCTAAGATCTAGCCTAAATCTACTCTCCCTCAGCTTAAAACCATTCCCCCTAGTCCTATCATTAGACACCCTTATGAAAAGTTCCTCTCTAGCCTTCCTGTAGGATCCCTTCAGGTATTTGAATGCAGCTCTAAGGTCCCCCTGGAGTCTTCTCTTCTCTAGGCTGACTAACCCCAGCTCCCTCAGCCTATCCTCATAGCAGAGGTGCTCCAGCCCTTTGATCATCTTTGTGGCCCTCCTCTGGACTCACTCAAAGAGTTCTATGTCCTTCTTATGATGGAGACACCAGAACTGGATGCAGTATTTGAGGTGGTGCTCACAAGAGCAGAGAGGAAAAATCACCTCCCTTGACCTGCTGACTAAACTCCTCTTGACGCAGCCCAGGTTACAATTTGCCTTCTGGGCCACATGAGTGCACTGCTGGCTCATGTTGAACTTCTCATCAATCAACACTCCCAAGTCCTTTTCCTCAGGACTACTCTCAGCCCACACTGCACCCAGCCTGCGTTTGTGCCTAGGGCTGGCCCGACCCAGATGCAGGACCTTACACTTTAGACTTGTTGAACCTCATGCAGTTTGCACTGGTCCACTTCTCAAGCCTGTCAGGATTCTTCTGAATGGCATCCCTTCCCTCAGGTGAGTGCACTGCACCACACAGCTTGATGTCAGCTGCAAACTTCCTGAGGGTGTACTCAATGCCACTGTCCACGTTGCTGACAAAAGAGCTCTGGACCCAGGACAGACCCCTGAGGAGCTCCACTTCTCCCTGGTCTCCACCTGGACATCAAACTGTTGATCACAACTCACTGAGTGCAACCATGGAGCCAGTTCTTTATCCACCAAGGCATCCATCCATCAAGTCTATGGCTCTCCATCTTAGGACATCATGTGGGACAATGACTGATGACACTGTCGTTTGCATTTTAAAACTAAATTGGTCACATTGTGGTTAATTCAGCCAGGTTTTAGCTAAAAATTGGCTGTGGATTTACTAAAAGCATTTAATTTCTATTACTGATTTCTCTAAGTGAAATTATTTCAATTTAAGACATTGCTATTTCATAAGGCATCTTTCAAGAACTGCCCTTCCTGGGTGTGAACAAGATACTAGGCAAGACCAGACAAAATAATGTAACAACATTTGACAATTAATGCAATTACAATTTCTTGTACAGTGATCACTGTCACACTAATTGCAACTTTAATATAGATTAACAATTAAGAATTCACCAAGCAAGCCATAACCTTCTTGTCTACTGTGTAAAAAAATGTAATGTGAATTACTTTAGATTTCTTTAAGAGCTTTCCATGGTATATTCACCATTCATAAATGCTACTTTTTCCTTCTCTTCATTTCCCCTCTGGAGATGGGGGGGTTTAGATGCAATGGTTCCAGGAAGCAAATGAAAGAGAAAGCACAAGATGCATGACTGGGAAATTATAGAGTCAAGTGTCTTCCAAAAGCCACTCACAATAGAGATAATCAGTTACTTACAAAGTGTGCTGAAAGCCTGTGCTCAAGCTCACCTTTTTGTACTATTCCTGAGGTGTCAGAAAGTAGATAAAACATTTTTTTCTTCAGGAACTTGATTTTATACAAGCATTTTCCAGTTATACTTGTTCTTACCTGTAGCAGAGCTGCAAACAAATACACTGCTATAAAGATGGGAGTTAAGGAAGTGTGACCACTTTTCATTAAGTGGATAGTGTACAGGAAAATCAGGTGTCCAGGAATCACCAAAAGAAGCAGAACTTGGGCTGATTTGTTGTTTACTCCTACAATAAAAAATTGGAAAAAAACCAACATTTAGTTAAACTCTTCCAATTACTTTAACAGATTTTTATTAGTTTATATCTAAAAAAAGCAATTCTGGAATTCCACAGCATTGACTATTGTCAATTGACATTTTTCTGCCAAAAGAGGGGAAAAAAGCCACCTCTCATGTCTGACAGAAAAAGCCCCTTCCTGAAGAGGGTACAAACTATTTCCTTGCATTCTGTACTCATGCAATACAATCTACTTTTTTGAAGCTGCAGCGATCTCCTAAAGCTTTCCTAGGAAAGAGAATGTTTTGGACACCATATTCATGACATCCTCAAAAGTACCTCATCTTTCTAAAAATTGACCTCATAGGTACCATTTTTCTCATCTATTCCAGGTAATTTCATAAATATGAATGTGCTGTTGGCACATTACATTTCTTCACACTGCTACATCATTATTATTACATATACAGCAGGGGAGTAATTTTGAATCAAGAACCTAGAAAGAAAATGGCAAATAGGAAATGGGAAATAGAAAGCAGGGACTTGGTTTAGTAATAGTATTATCCATAAGGTTCAGGAGATTGAACTTCCTTCCTCTGCACACACAGCCTCCTGCAGGGAGCTCCTTGTGATTATCAGGGGCAAAGGAAACTGCTGCTCTTCTGCTGCCTTTAGATTGCATACAGGTTCTGCTTGTGGCCATTTCTCACTGGTGGTACAGTCTGGCATACAGGGCAAAAAAAAAAGAGAAAACAGGAAACAGCAGTTTTAACAATTAACTGACTACACATACCTGTACCATAATAGGTTCTGCATGGGTAATAGCAACCCTTGGCTTCTTCTGGCAGCTCTCCAGGGATGCTGTGTAAATGGAGGTAGGTAGAAATTCTGCTGGCTTGAATTGCTACTAAATTACCACCAATACCTGAAATACAAAAGGGAGTAAGTGGTAAATTTAAGTATTTTTTTTTTCCTCTAGTAGGCAATGTTTCTGCAAATTTGCCAGCTTCCTCTAAGTTTGCCACAGTCTCCTCCACCCAAAAAGTCTAAAAGAGAAACATCCTTCAAATGTGTATTAGTTAAAGACAGATTAACACCAAGCATTAAAATAAGTAAAAAAATCTGAGCTCCAATTTGGTGCATTATTGGATGTTAAAGACATGAATGGGCAGGGTGCTAGATAATCTCACCTAGGCTCCCTTTCCCACAAAATACTGGACCAGATGATCTTTTGAGGTTCCTTCCAACCTAGGCTATGTTCTATGAATTTTTACTTCAATGAAGAGAAAACTAAACCAACTTGTTTTATCTACATTACAGAGTGCAGTGGCACTAGTTTTTGTTTGTTTCTTCCCCATCTACTTTACATAGCCACAGGCTGCTCTGAGAAGATATGGTTATGAAGAAGTAATGCAGATCTTGTCCCCACTTCAGAAGGAGAATGCCCTTGTTAATAGTAGTTTGACTGATGTGTAGCAGTCACCAGAAGACACTATTTGCCAAATCATTTTGGTGACTATGGAGTAATAAGGACAAAGATCTCATACTGAGAACTCAAAAATTCCCTACCTCACTGATGCTTAAAGACACAATTAAAAGGCTAAACCCAGCAAGGTACTAGAACTTTTAAACAGAAAGCTTAAAATACAAATAAAGCAAAGAGATATTAGAAAAAAAATATTGGCAATTGCATTACAATTACCTGCATCTTCCCAGTCAGGAGATACAGGGACAAAATATGAACTACCGAAAGGCTGAGTCAGTGTTTGCAAGGAAAATAAAAACAACAGTGGCTTTCTTTCAGATGAACTACAGAAGAAGTGAGATAAAGGATTTATCTAAGCTACAGAGGAGGTTTATACATTAAAAAAAAAAATCTAAGGAGGGTCCAAAATCTATTTTTTGATTGAGAACAATAAGTTTTGAGATTTCTGACAAATGAGAATGAGGTATGGAAAGGGAGGCAGAGATAAAATTAGGGATTAATGTGCTACATTTGGATGGAGATCAGATAATTTCTGTGACTAAATTACAAAAAAAGCTGTTATGCAAAACTGCTTCTTAATAGATCTACAAAGCTGGGGATGGTGCCATATGACTAGAAAATATGAAACAGTTGCTGCTTAAAAAAGAGGAGATAAAAGCAGTCTGGGTAATTACAAGCAAGCTAACAACTGCAATAACTGATACATTCGAAACAATATTAAGCAAAAAAATTTGCAACCCCCTCTCTATCTGTATCTCTTACAGCACTACAAGAAGAAACAAAAGATAGATGTAAACAGGGCCATTTTTCAAGGTATGTTTTTGAGGTCTGTGGCAATGCAACCATAAACTACGTTAGTACAAACCCCCTAGATTTCAAATATTTCCTGAGATGTATGCAGTTTCCTGTTGTGGCTGATAATCACCTGCTTCAACAAACTCAAGACAATCAGAAATGTGAAAGATTATCTGAACCTATTTCCCTAATTAATAACAAGGGAAAGTGAGTGAAAGAAAAGAATGAAGTAAAATGGAAATTTGCCCACTTCTAATAGCCACTAAAAATAATTGCATGGACAACACAGACATGAAAGAAGCTGTATGATTGGTTTTTAGTCTTTTGATGGATAGCTATTAAACACAAGTCTCTATTTTTGTATAACCATGGTTTAGACAAAAGTATGCTCCAAGCTCCATTGTGCATAAAGATAACAAGAAAAAGAATTGAAAAGTATTAAAAGTGTAAAAACTCCTAGAATCCTGCTCAGTCTCTACCACCTGGCAATGTACAGTGATGGAAAGCTCCAGTCACGGTGTCTTTTTGTTCTGTCAGTTCATCTACCAGTTCTTCCTTCGAATTATTTTTGAACCTTTTGACCAATTTCAACCACCTCTGACACAAAGACAGAAACACTAACTACTTCCAAGTATGGTTAAAGAAGCTAAGAAAAAGTAAAAGGTGGCTAGCTAGGTAAATAGAGAGATTCAAACCCATGCCTGAGTAAGACAAAAGTAGTATATGAGCTGTGTAGTTAGTAACATAAGGATGCCAGTTGGCCAGTCAGCACCTAGATTGAAGCTAGGCATGATGCCTTTTGCTCAGTGACACAGAAGAAGCAATGATGATGTTGTGGAAAGCAGGGTGAGAATGGAGAGAATGTTCTGAGCAGCAACTATTGCTGGGGTGTGAAGCCATAGGGAACACCAGGGATCAAAAGGGCTTTAAAAAAAAAAAAAAAAAAAATCAAGATACAAATCAGCACAGAATCAGGCTTCATTATTCTGGTGGTCAAAGAATGACTTTCATAAAGCTGTGTTTGCATTGAATGAATCACTTTAGTATGCACAGAGATACTGAGTTTGTTTTGTAACAGCAATTACTGTGCATGTGAAGTTATCTCAGCAGCATCAGATTTATCAGATTCCTGTAAGAAGCAGAAAACAGATAAAACTGTTTAGGTAGACAAAATGTCAATACACAAAACTGATAGCTTTCAGCATCTTCTGAATGCTTAAAATAGTCATGTGCTCAGTAGCTGCTCATACTTCGAAAATTTCTTAGACATATATAAGGACTGCCTCCACAAATTTTTAAGTCAGTTTTTTTTTTTCCCCTGGAAAACAGCACTGCAGCCATCATAGCAAATATTTTATAATAAAGACTAGCTTTGATAGCTTCTTCTCATTTTCATGAGAACTGCAACTTTTTTTCAGAAGTAAAATCCTGATCCTGCTACTGCGTTCTTCTCAGAACAGCAAATGTATTTAACGTTGATAGTATTGCTTTGTCAAGAAGCAGAAGAGAGGAGACAGTGCTGAAGCATGAAGGATGTCACACTGACTTCCAGCATTGCAAGAAAATTTAAAACCTCATCATTTTATTAAGCCATTTAAGGGCTAACTAAGCAAGAATGCTTCTTCTGAAAATTGTTATCAGAGTTCTTTTTTGTCTAATGAGCACAGAAAATCATATTCAAAGTAAAGCCAAAACCATGTCATGCATTTGTGAATAGGCCTAGGGGCATGAGTCTATTAATCATTATCTGGATAAAGGTCTTTTTTTTTTTTTTCTAATAATAGAAGTAACCATGTTATGTGGAGAACCATATTAAAAGTACTTTACATCAATGCATCTCAGAATATTTTGAAGTAAATCTGTGTCTCACAACCCTCATTACAGGTGAAAGACCCAGAAGTTATGGGAAGCTGAACAGGTCTGAGATCATCCACTGCACTGGGTGACACACCAGACTCTTTTTTACCTCAGATCTCATACTACATGTTTGATAAACAAGGCAACATTCTCCAGGGAAAGCTGGGAGGAGTGGCTGATAAACCAGAGGGTTATTCTGCTATTCAGAGGATAATGGATAGGCTGGAGAACTGGGTCAAGAGGAACCTCATGAAGTTCAACAAAAGGAAATGCAAAGTCTTGTGTCTGGATAGGAAAAATCCTATGACCCAGTACAGGCTGGGAGTTTGTCATGAGTTGAGTTGAATCTGCTGCTGGTATTCAATCCCATGCTGCTACCACGCCAGCTTCAACATGAAAATGCTGGAACAAAGTATCATGAGGCTTGAAGTTCAGATTGTAACATGAGAGTCTTCCTGTTCCCGTTGCCGTTCCCCGTTTCCTGCTCTGGGGTGTCAGTCTTTCCTGCAGGGCTGGCTGCTGCATGCTTGGGCCAAGGGGAGTTGTTTCAGCACTGGCTTCTGCTGCTGCTTCTGCATTTTGCAGCACATTCTATGTGAAAAGGCTACAGTAATTGTGTATTGTATCATTCCCAGTAAAACTATCTCATCTCTTTATCTCAATATAGAGGGTTTTTTTTTGGTGTTACTTCCTCTTCCATCTGTGTGGGGAGAAAGAAGGGCTTGCAAGACCAGGCAGTGCCAACCCAGGACAGTCCCTATTGGGCATCCCAACATGCGGCTCAAAAATCACAGCTGTCTTAACTAAGATGGCTGATTCTGACAGGAGATAAAAGGGTTGAGATAACTGAAGTGAGATAACAAGAGGATTCAGTTAAGGATTGAGGATTGTTAAGAAAGTTTTGTTGGTTTGTTTTTTTTTTTTTTCCCCTGTGGTATATTCTCTGTGTTGGTGAATTTGCCTTTGTGGGGTGGCTGGGATCAGTGTGCTGGGGTCCTGTATCAGCCCCAAAGCTGGATAATTAGGAGTGGCAAGGTGTGTGGGAGAGTACAGGCAAGTGTCTAGGGTGGTGGTCACCTCCAGTGGTTTGGAATTTCACCCCCTAACATGTGCAAAATCCTGACAAGCTGGTGAAATGTTTGGAAAGGTCTGTTGCCAGCCCAGAAATTCCCAAGAGACAGAAATTATTGCAGTACTAATACAGGCACTAATGTCTTCCCTTGCAATTTACAAATGTCAGATGCTTAGCTGTCTGAGACAATGGGTAACCAAAGAACTACTTTGTTGTGTGCAAGCTGGCAGTACAACTATGCTATGAGAGACTAACATAAATAATTGTTTTTAAAAATGCTTTTTTCCCCCCTTTTTTCTGTGTTTGGTTTGGGGTTTTTTGAGGAAGAATATTTTCTGGGTATTTTCTTTCCATATTCTCCAAAACAACTTGCAGCAAAAGCTCTCCGAAAAATCTGAAAGCCTGTCATTCAATTTATCCTACAGACATCTAAAAAAAGTATCATTTGGGGGATATATTACATAAACTTAAACTTTAATCTCACAGACAACGGGCATTCAATAAGTTTTGTGTTACATTTTCTCATATGTGTTTCTCATATTCCTTGATCTACATTTATTCCCTCCAGATATCAAATATTCCTACAATATGCATAGCCAAAGAATAAGGAACATTACAACAGCTTTGTGTTACCCTTAAAGAGTATTGCTTTGGACTATCTGCAGTGGCAACTGTTTTTTCTACAAAAAGCCTGCAAAGCATTGCTGATTTTCAGGTGTTTTCAGAGTTAATTTGCAGAACCTCTATTCTACAAAACACATAAAAATGGGGTAAAGTCTATAAGTCTATCATCATATTGGTTATTATGCAGTAACTCCTGAAATGCAAATACTTAGGATATCTCACAATATTTTGTCCAAGTATGCAATGAAAATGGAGAAGGAAAGTAGCTGTATCTGGTAACTGCACCTTAGTTCATTTTTGCTGCAATTTCAGAAGCATGTAATTGTTTCAGGCATTATCTTTTTTCAGCACAAAAGGAATTCAGTTACTTGCAAATTGCATTCTTGAGCCAAATTCTACACACTGTGATGTTGTAAGAGGATTTGCAAATTTTAACCATCTCATCCATTAGAAAATATAAAGATCAATTTGAAAATCTAGGCTGAAGCGCAGCCATGCTTGGGCTTTGGCTATTTTATTCAGAATTTCAGTACATCAAACACTGACATCTAAATCTCAAGTATTTTATGGCTGAAACCTCACTTTTACTATTTATTTTTTAAAGCAGAGTTACAATTTAACCCAACCAACCATGTAATTAAAAATAATTATTCATCTCAAAAAAACATGTTTATAAGGGGGGAAAATGGAAAAGTGGTTGTGAAGTACTTCTAGCCACCAGCAGTAAAGCTGACTATAAATGCCTGTCTGCTTAAGAACTATTTTAATATTCTTGGGAAATATTTGCAGTTATTGTTAATAGGAGTAGGAACCTTTGAGGTTGTTCAAATTCCAGACTAATATTCCTTAAACCAAAAGATTTATGGCTCCACACTGTAATACATGTCATGAAAGTAGGGTTAAGACTATGCAAACCATCTAGATAGGAGCAAGTTGAAAGCTACTTAATGGCACACACAGGAAGCTTAACAACTGAAAACTCTACAGTGCACAATGTTCAGGACTTCAAGATAGGCCAACTGGCACCAAAAAAATTCCAACAGCTTAAAATCCTAGATTATTTTAATATTTCATTCAGGTTTTGCTGGTTTCTTTCAGGTCCTCTATATCACAGGAGCAACAAACTTCAAGGTAAGAGAAAGTAAAAAGCATCTGAAATGCATTTTGATGGGGAAGTCCTCAGCTCCTTTCACAACTTTGACTTAAAACAATTCCTATGCCAGGAAAGCACTGGTAGAGAAAGCTTTCTGCAACAGTAATATTAAAAAAGCCATCTGTTAAGTGGTCTAGCACACCTTTTATGCCAGAAAATAAGTGTCAACAGATGTGCTTTTTTAACCAAAAGATTTCCTAAACCCCAATCTACTAAACTATACCAACCAGCAATATCAAAAGGTGCCAGTAGAATTACGAAACCCAGGAGAGGCTAATCTAATAGCAACCAAAAAAATCATCTACCTACAATTTCCTTTTCCAGGAGGTGTACCATAAAACAGGGCCACTCTGCATCCTCTACCCAGAATATATTTTCATTTATTTTCCAGCAGAAAAGCCTCTATCCTTCTACTTCTGAAGCTTGAGGGGGTTAGCACACACACATAAAACACGTATTACTCCCCTCTGCTTTTCTGTAGATGAAGGAAGACCAGGATTCCTTAGTGCTTCTGTGGTTGTGCAGTGGCATTGCAAAAGCATTATGGCTACTGATAGTAACTGGTCATGGCCCTTAGGCTATCATTACTTTATACTACCATGGCAGGACTCTAGTCTTCACCTGTTAAGCTTGTGAGCTTGTTGTGAGCTCCAAAATGGAAGCATGATATGAGGTTTCTCTTCTTAAAATCTAGAGTTTAAGTTTGGAATAATAGCTAAGGTCCTCAAAATATGGACTCAGGACTATAAACAACTCACTGATGGTCCACTATTAGTCCTGAAGAAGTTTAAATTTTTAGAGGTGTGGAAAGACTGCTTTACGTATAACATGAAAAGAAGGAGCTGAGCATTAAAAATCCAGATGAACAGAGCAAGGCACTTGGTGTGGCTTGGAAAATAACATTCTCAAGCATTACATAGCATTGCAGGGAGCAGATGACAAAGGCTAAGAACAGTCTAAAATTACAAGACTTCTTATGAAAAAGCAACAGGCTGAATGTAGGTAGTATAATCATCACAAGCATCATCTCCACAGGACCACTGTGAGACTCCACAGCTCCAAACATGACTCTTGCTGTCCCTGCCTTCTTGAAGGACACATTCTCTCCCTGCCTGCTTCAATAGCCCCAGCTTTCTCTCTCTTCTACCTACCTCATTCTTCAAGGATCTTTTGACCTGTCAGCTAATCATCCTGGGCTATGATACACATGATAGTTCTTTGTCTCTAGATAATGTATGCACTTTGCTTTAATTCTGTTGGTAAACTTGTGAAAGAAAACAAAACCCAAAGCAGTACATTTACCCTTTTCTCTAGAGGCACGTTTATAGTAAGCTGTCATTCGTAGCAATTATCTACTTAAGTCAAATCATTAGCTAAAAATGTTACAAAGGTAAAATGTAAACATGAAGGCAATCGAGGTTTCACAGCTAATTTTTTTGAAAGAAAGGGTAGAAAGAAGGGTAGAAGACTGTCATCACTAGAACAGTTGCTAGGGGAATAAGGCCTTGAGAAAGGCCATAGGAACTGTATCCATCGTAGGTAGTCAGTCTAGAATAAGTGAGTCTGTATGAAGAGAATAAATGAGCCTAAAGAAAAAATCCAGAACTATTCTAGTATTGTATTGGAACAGAAGTAGAAGCCTATGAGAAAACTAAGAAACAATCATCAGGCAGTTGTTTGCTTCAGTAATCAGGGGATGTCATCTAGGAAAGCACAACCACTGGTAAGAGTACTGACTGTTTTGGGTACACCTGCTTAAAGAGAAGAAACAATACTCTGAGGAAGCAAATCCAGGGAATTACCAACAAGGGCTATCATAAGAAAAGTTACAGATGTAAAGCCTGAGGGTAAGTTAAATTTAGTGAATCCTTAGAGAGCTAGATGAATAATACATGAGTTATCTGTGATTATTTCTGCAAACTGATTATCTTGAAGGTTAGAGAATACCAGAGGGCTGTAAAAGGGAAAATCTTTTGAAAAGGCTAAAAAGGATGATCCAGGGAATCTGTACATTAGTGAAATTTATATTCCTATATTAGAACAAATTATTTTAAATTACAATTTATAAGTATCTAGAAAATACAAAAGCTGTAAAACGGGAACTAACATGAATTTGCCAAGAACATTCTTCTGTCAAAGCAATACAATTTCCTTCTCTCACTGAACAGCTTGCCTTATGGTCACAGCAACAGAGAGACTAACTCTCAATTGTAGTAATACTTACCAAAATGTTTTGGTGCTAACCCATGCTACATTTCCATTAATAACCTCTGGTCAATTCATTGTATCAGGGCAATGTGGTTCAAAACTAAAACTTAAGTGTCCATATTAAAATTTTATTATCAAGATGGAAAATAAGTGGTCATAACTAATTTAATTAATAGCTAAGATAACAGAATAGAATATATCCATATGGAATTTGAAAAGGCCAACTTAAGTCAACAGCACTTTATAAGCCAAAAATTAGAAGTCAGAATCATTATGGTAATTGCAGAAACGGTTTAAAAAATCAGCAATACGTGAAAAGTGCAAAATAATGTAAGAAATCAAATGGAGAAAAACAAAAGCAGAAAAGGACAGGAGCGATACAGTGGGAACAGATCTGATGATTATAATTTTTGCAAACTAAATGTGTATCAATCCTGTGATACTGTGTTTTAAAACATAGCATTCTCAAACTGCATCAGTCCAATAAAATATTAACTGGTTATATAAAATTCACCTTGTTGCTATCATTAGAAGATGGAGCACTTAATTTAAGGACCAAATTTTCACAAATACATTCTTGCAAACCTGGAAAGTGCACAGCAAGCATGGGAAACAACTCACACTTTACTTGAGAAATCTATTTACTTGCCTGGAGCATCCCTATTAGTTCTTATAACTATATGCATTACAGGCAAACAGTAAACTACTGGTTTGAAAATTTGTCCTTGGATGTTTACAAGAAAATCCATTAAAATAAAATTTTATCTACATTTTCCTCAGTCAAAATGGTTTCAATATATTATTGGATCAATTCATATTTCAATATGCTGCTTCATTATTTACACCTTCAGTTTCTTAATGCATACTTTAGCTTCCTGCTTCTCACATTCTCTATCATGTTTTAAATGTTGTATTAAGATCAGAAAGCATTCTTTAGCTGTTAAAATAACCGTTGATGTCAAAAGCAAAACTTAATACAGCAGATATTACTTGGCATAACAGAAATTTACTGTGATGTAAGTTTCTCAAACTAAGGTGTTTCAGTTGATATATAGTAGCATATAACCCCTTCAGAGCCTTACCATTAATTACTGGGGTATAAACAACAATTCCAACTAAGTTAGGATCAGATACAGTTGTGTCCAGTATAAGGCCACCAATACTGAAAAAAAAAAAAAGTACAATATTTAGAACAAGGCAAGCAGGTGAGTTAATTAGTATTTAAAAGCATTTTTAGCAGTCTGTCTTAGAACATCTTCAAGCCACCATTTTCTTCTCAATTTATTTCTACCCTCACCCTATTACCTCATTCTCAGCTACAGACTAACGTCAGTATAGTTATTTAAATATTAAATTTGACTTCCTGTACAACAAAGTCATTTCACTCCCCTTTTAAGATTCATAATTTTCACTGGATTAAATAATCTCTTAGATCAGTGAACAATCTTGATAGGAAAATGCAGGAGACTAAGAGCTCACTGTTTCTTTCATTTGAAATGGCACACTTCTGCTCAGTTGCTGCCACAGGCTACTGCTGGCTCCCTCACTCATTCCCACCCGTGATTTAACTTTGTGATTTCCTTGGTTTGGGAAGATTACATTTTATTTACTCCTTAAATGTTTAAGTACAATTGGATGTTAAATAAGATATACAGAGACACTGGATGACTACTAAGATGAAACAAGACAAATAGACTTACCTGCTTATAACCATGGCAGTTATAACAGGCTCCCATCCTGAATGGAGAACAGTTCTGGTAGCTGGGTGTTTGGCAGCTATGACAATCCCCATCGGAGTCAGAGCCAAAAAAAAGGCACCAACCAAAGGAGATACATAGTAATATGTCTCTAAAATAATAATATAGAAAACAGTTTTTAATTTCAGACATTCTTACAGTTTTTCCCTAATTAAGGACTGTAAAATAAATTATATATCATCCAGCTGAGGAATCTTTATAGTCTTTATCACTACTGTACCTATTTTCAAGTGCCACACTAAACAAAATGGTTAACATCTGTCATCTGTGATCACTGCCTCTCATCTTCTCAAGGATAGAGCTATCCATACAGGAAAGGAATTTTGAAGAGGATCTTTGTGTGACGCTTGATGTAAAATATTCAATAAGGATGTGGAGTATAAAATATTACATTGTAACATATCTTACAAAAAAAAAAAAAGAGAGAGAAGCTGAATATATCGACAATGCATTTTGTTTGTACCAATTCATAGCATATGCACACCCCCTTCTTTCTGAAGCACAGATAATATGGTAGTTTTCCCAGAAATAGCATATCTAAAAATGATGCAAGTACAATGTGTAATGTTGAGGCATTTATATCAGCAGTTCAGCTTTATAACCTGTCTGAGTCTGAAAATTCACAGCCACAATTCTGCTGCTTACACCTATCCATCAGAATTGCATCATATTTCATAGGAGCACAACTGCAAATACCAGTGAGTGCCATCATAAACTAAGCTTATATGGCAAACAGCAGCCTCTCCAGAAAGAATAATGTTTTTTCAGTCTATTTGGTTTTACAGTCCCATCCACACAAAAGCTGTTAAAGTGATCCAAGGCTTCCTGATTCACCAGTGAGGTAAATAATGCAGAATTTATTCCAATGGCAAATAAATACATACATACATATAAATATGTATACATAAACTATACAAGCACTCCACTTTTACATGTGTTTACTTCTGTAAAAAATCTGTCCTGTATTTAATGTTAAATACATTCTATCTAAACTTGCAGAATCTGAACAAGTCTTAATGCAAAGTATATTTTAAATTAATAGGTTGAAATAGTTAACGTAGAATGCACTAACATTTTACCAAAGAAGAAGATTTAATATATAAAAATGTATTCTCATTCATTACAAAGGCTGCAAATTCAAGCAATTACTACTTTGATGCTATCTTAGTGGAGTTAAAATTAGTCTTGGAAGTACTGCATTTAGAACTTCCTATCCTTCTGCATTGACTGCAGCAAAAAAGATAGTAAGATACCTTTCACTGGATAAGCTGAAAGTAGAAAGCTATTAGAATGAGCATGAGCCAAAGCCCAAAAGACAAGTAATTTTTTTTCCTTTCCTTATCTAAATACTCTAGAGCATATTATCTCCTTCCTTTGTGGTGCCTCTTTTTTTTCCCTCTCCTTTCTCTTCATTCTGTGATCTAAGATGTGGGCCTAAAGTAAAGAGTCCTTGCTCAAAAAAGTAGCACAATACATCATTTCTTCATTTGACAAGTATAGTTTCATCAAACTTAATAAAAACCACAAAAATGTACTGATGCACAGTACATCTTGAACTACTCATTGCCTCATTTACTGTAACCCCTCATTCCTTTATTAAAGCAATAGAAATTAATCTTTTCATTCAGAGAACTCAGATGCTTTGTAGTTTACTCCTCGTGCAGGGATATACTCTTCAGTGCAGTGCTGCTGAAAATAATGCAGACTCTAGTATGAATTAGAGGGAAATTGGAAATACAGTACTTCAAAGCAGCTGGTAGGAACCAGAAAACAATAATGTGAGTAACAAAATTTGTCTTCTCAACCTGGACCCATGAGAGATAAATGTATATATTTAAGCCATGTTCTGTGGAAGAAAAAAAAAAAAAGGGAAAGAAAGAAAGCTTTAAATTAAGTCTTTAAATTAAGTTTTCAGATCATTACTGACAAATGACAGACTTCCTTATCTAATGTATATTCAGTCTTCTGCTGCAGAGCATTCCCCGTGTTCTGCTGGCCCCAGCGCTGGTCCTGGGGAGCCCTCTAGTGCTTTCCCCAGCTACTGAATGACTCACAGCCGCGGCTCTCGGGCAGTTACGGACAGAAAGATTTGTTACACTTTTAGTATTTAAATCCACACGTTTTGTAGCTTCGTGATTATTTTAAAAGCACTCAGATTAACTGAATAACTAACTAACTAACTAAATAAATAAATAAATAAATATGCACAGATGCCCAAACAAGATGTTTGATTTGGTCCTAGATAAGGTAAGAATGCCACAGTCATTTCCTGTGCCTCTTCTGCATGTGTTACCAAGCACCCTCTTAAATCAAAGGTTAAGCACAGGTTTACAGCTCTATTACAGGCAAAGAGAAAGTCTGTATATAAAAAACTTCCCCCTTCCAACTTGTTATCTGAAAACAATATTTATCCTGCAGAAAGGAGCCAGAAACATGTGCTTTTCCAGTATATTTGAATATTTAGGCTAATAAATCATAGGGGAAATAGTCAATTCAGAACACAGTTCAGAGGTGAATCCCACCTATTGCATTACTAACCCATAGGCTGGGATTGGAAGCTGGAGTAGGGAGGATGAAGCAGCAAGGAGGTATTGCAATGAGAGCTGGACAGCACTTGGAATCAGAAGGAAATTCACAATAGTCTTTGTGTAAATAATTTAAAAGTCATAGCAATCCCAAAGCACAAACCTATCTAAAATTAGGCTTCACTTCTTTGAATACATACTTCTTGCAGACTTGTTATTTTCAGTAAAAGTACTTAAATTACTGCTATTTTGATTCTGGGCATAGTTACAGCTCAAGATGTATTTGAATGTTGTCTAAAACCACACCCTAACAATGAAACATTTTCAAAGCAGAACTCCCAGCAGCTGACCAAGAGAGCCAGCTCAACTCCTTCCCCTTAGTGCAAGGGAAGAACATTTTAAAAAGGCTCTGGAAGCAAATATTTGATTTAGGGATGGGCATTCAACAAAACTTGAAGACAACTTCCCTTCACCTCAAGAAAGAGTAAATGTAGTAGCTACAGTTTCTAATTCACACACAGATGAATTATGACACTGTGAGAATCTTTCAGATAATAAGTAGATGTGCCAAGATTGTGATTAGTGATTTCTATCATCTTAAAACAGATCATGGCATAATGTTGCCACACAAGATCAGAGACGAGGAAATGGCCTCAAGATGCACCAGGGAGGTTTAGGTGGGCTATTAAAAGGTTTCTTCTTCACTGAAAAGTTCTCAAACACTGGAATAGGCTCCCCAGGGAGGTGGTTGAATCACCAAACCTTGAGGGGTTCTGCAGAGTTGAGATGCTGAGGGACATGGATTAGTATGAGACTCAGTAGAGTTAGATAATGGTTGGACTCAATGATCTTAAGAGGTCTTTTGCAACTGAAATGATTCTAAGATTTATCATTTAACAGTATAAATGTAGAAGAAAAGAGTCAGCCATACTAGAAGTTTTCTAAATCTCTCCCTGCTTGCCTTCTCCCCAACCTGCTAATGTTACCAAAATAGGTTCCTAAGAAGAAATATACACTTAGAAACACACTTACCAAGGCAAGTATAAAGACCCTGACTTATCCATGCTAGTATAGCAAGGGTGATAAGATCTCCAAAACTTGCTGCTATAGGAGTGGCAACATTGTCAGGATTAATACCAGTCTTCTTTGATCCAACAATAACTCCAACCATTATTATTCCTAGATTCAACAGAGACAACAGTACAGTAACCATGTTGTAACTCCACAGAAAATTGCCAGACAACAGCAGTTTCAAACTTGATGAGTAAGACTTCAGTTTGTGTCCCAGGATGATTGCTCTTCCCAGCTGACTGATTTGGTATTTTTAAAACTTTAGCCATTAAAAAAAAAAAAAATATATATTAAAAATATACAGTAGCCACACACAAAAAAAAAGTCAAGAATCATTGGTACACTGAACTACTTTATGATTAGAATTATTGAAATTGCAAATCAGCCATTTCCTGAACAAAAAAAGCATGCAGTGTATTTTTACTACATCCTACTAACTTTAGCTGTCTAAAATTTAAATGACACTAGGCTGAAAACAACATAGGATTAAAACCTTCAAAATCTGATATCACACAAGATTTCCAGTCATGGACTTAGCACCAAAATTCAAGAAGCTACATGATAAATGAAATGCTAAGATAACATACAAAAATGTTACTTGTTATACAATTAAAATATTTTAAATTGAGGATGTAGGTTTCTGGTTCTGTTTTGTTGGTTGTTTTTTTTTTTTCTTCCTATAAATAGTAACACTAGCTTTTAAAGAGGAACTTCCCTGCAAGATGAAAATGGCTACTAAAAATAAAATTAACGCTTTTATTAACATCCTTCTTTGGCATAACTTGAGTAACTTCCCTCTTCTTATATAATACACATAAGAGCTTCAACTGTGTATAACCATCCTTTGTGTGATTTTAAAGAATTCTGGAAACTATTAGTATTACATGTTTCATGTATTTTATCAATAATAGTATGTGTTGTTATGCTAGGAAGTTCATTTCCAGAGAAACTGCCAAAAGGGTAACACTCCATTAAATTTTCAAAAGAAAGAGCTGAAATTATCCTGTAGGATCACAATATTTCTAAAGCACCTGATCCATGTGTAGGAGGATGAAGCTTAGAAAGTAATTTCCTGTGCTGGCCCATCACCAGAGAACAGCAAAATTTTCTCTTCACGTCCAAATTATACATGACAAGTGGAAAAAATGTGCTTATGTTCCCCAATTTTCTCACTGCTCTTATTTCTGCATATGATCAAACTCAAAGGCTTTGTAGTCACTTAAAAAAAAATTGTACTTTTCATTGAACTAAGCATATCAAATTTGTGAAGAAAAAAAAAAGAGAGAAGTTATTTGTCTTACTATTAAGACTACTGACTAGGATATGTCACAGAGGTACTTTCCCCACCTGCCTTTGTCTTTTGTTATTAAATGTTTCTGGACATTTGGGAAGAGAAGATGAAATTCATCATGAAATATGGCTCCAGACAGACATTGGCATGGTTGGTAGAAAGGGACTTGACCTTGGTCCAAATCCTTCATACAACGAGCCAACTTGTTCACCTCAGATACAAAGCAGAGCACAAACTAACATATAAGGAGAAGGGGTAACCAGAAAGTCTGGATTCAGCTGAGCTAACATCCAGGTCTAATTACAAAGTAAGACATACCTATTTAGTACAAGTATCTCTTAATATACTCTACATATTAATTTACAGGTATTTTGTACATTAATGAACACAGAAAACAGAGGGAAAAAGTTCCGCATCATCTTGGGTAAATCCTAAACCCCATAGTTTTTGTTTTAGATGTGCTCAGGAGGTCATGCAAGTCAAATCTTTTCAAAGAGTATGACAAGGGAGGAATGCCATACGGAGGCCTAAGTGGAAACTGCAAAAGGGCATCCTATGCTTCAGCTGGGTTTCACCTGTGTTCTACCTTACTGGTACAGCAACAAGTCATAGCAACATAATATACATTCAGCATCCACAGATACCTAAATAACTGTGGAAAGTAATATACATACTCCTCTTACCTTGTAAAAGAGAAGCTATAAATGCAGTTGCTACGCTGCTAGAACACAGAAGGACCGAATGATCGAAGCGGTATTTACCCTCCGGAATCCAGCCCAATATAACAGCAGCCACTGCTGCCAGAAAACCAACTACTGTTGCCTGAACCTGGAGGGGGCATGTAAAAAAAAAGAAAAAACCCACACTTGAATAATTCTTAAAATAATTGTAGTCTTAAAACGACTACAGAATCATTTTCTGTTGTTCTGTCCTATCTACATTGTTTGCAAGGTGTAAAAGAAACATGCTCATCCATTTTGTAGAGATGATGATAACCTTGGATGATCAAGAAGAAAATCTTGTAACAGCAAAAAAGGCTTCATCAGCATTTCAGAGACTCAAGAATAACAAAAGTAAAATCAGTGAAAAGAGGATCAGGTTTACCAGAAGCCAATGCCTAAAGAGACTCCTAAGCCACTTAAAAAAGTGAACGCACAGCATAAATGTTTCACCTATTTTTTCAGTGTGTTGTATTATAACATATGAACATGAAATAGTTCTTTAGCTTAAGAAATAGTTGCTTTGGAGAGCAAACACTCCTTTCCTCAGATGACCCAGCTGTTTAAAATACTGTTCAAAAGCTCTATCACGTACTTTCTTTAAAGATCGAATCCGAGGCACATACAGTATTGAAAACGTTACAGTGGTCAAATTTAAAAGGTTTTGCCAAATCTGAACTTTTTTCTCTAATCCTCAAATCCTCTCTCAGAAAAATTTAAAAAAATTAATACCTGTGGGACAGTGACAAAAAAATACTTTACCTTTTCTTCTGATCAACATGAGCTCATCTTTATTTAGAGAACTACACTGTTAAAAAAAAAAATCTTTGTACATTTACCATAAGCAGTAGAGCTCGTTTCCAATTAACACTGTCTGTCTCCAAACTTACCAATGTCTGTGATGGATTTTTTTCAGTAACTTCATTCAAAAGAGTTAATCAAATAAATCCATTCTACTTACCTGTTTTAAGGCCAAATTGCCAATTATTAGATTCCATTTCTCAATGGGAGAGTCCATTTTTCCAATATTTACCTGTCAAAATTAGAAAATAATTTCAGACATTTGGTTTTAAATTTGTATTACTTGAAAATGTGGTAGAAACACACAAATAATTCAACTCATTAAAAAAAAAAAAGTTTTTAAAGCAAGTTAAAAGCAAGCTATACTTTTTCAAGTCAAGCATTGCTCTTTATTTTACATTGTACTTACAGTAACTATGCAAACATAGCTAAACTTGATGTAATTTTACATAGTATTCTGTTTAATATTGGCTAGCCACCTTACATTCCAGGAATGTTGAAGCACCCCCAGATTAGATCAGTGGCTGGAAGGGAACCTTTCCAGTGTTCAGTCACTTTAGACTGAACTTGTTTCCATAGTTCTCAGATCCTATGAGCCAGTGGAAAAAATGTGTAGATTTATATGTTGGACACACACACACTCTCATGCAAGCATGTTAACTGATTACAATGAAACTACCTACAAGGAAAAACTGCAAGTGCTTGATGGAAGATCAGAAAGCACACCTAATACTGCTTAGTATTCTAATTTTTTCCCTTACACAATGCAGATAGAGATTTATGATGCTGTGATATAAATCCTAAGGCTGGACAGACAGCAAAAAAAGTTATGCTAAGAAATTAAAAAGTACATGCAGACTCTTTTATAATATATTTCCTACTTCTGCTTGTCTTACAGACAAGATCTGAAGAACAGTTCACAGAACTGCAGTATGACTATGTTTAAACTAAGTTCCCCTTTGAGATAAGTGAAAAAATTTTACATGTTAAGCATAAATTTTACTGTTCTTTTCCCATAGAATACTAATTTATAAGAAAATATTCTTCTCAAAATACAGAAAGTATTAATGAATATATTTTTAATCTTTTGATAATTTCTTTCCAATTAGTTTTACTTCCATTTCTTCTCCATTTTGTGATAGTAATGACTTGAGAAGACAAAGCATTAAAAGAAATTCTAACTTAAAAACTTACAAATGTAGTAAGACATTTTATCTCACTCTACACTATAAATATTTTATGGTGTTCAAAGCACAGTCAACTCTCTACAAATACATGCATTACATTTAATTATTACAGAAATATTTAAGGAAGTCCAGATAGGACTCTCCTTTGCATTCTATTTAAATATGTATGCTAAATGAATGAAAAGGCAGGTTATGGAGAGCTTCACTCTTTTTCTCACTTGGAGAAGTTTTGGAAAAAATCCCCAAAGTCCCTGCTATAACAGTAACAGTAAAATGCTTAATCCAGCCTAACCATCAGCCACTGCCAAATGCCATTTTTCCTCCTTCTCCTAATTTTAGCTACATATTCATGGTTTTTTTTTCATGACCCAGATCTACCAACTCCACGAGTGGGTTCATAGCAACATAAATTTGCTTGCTGGTTTCATGGAAAACGTTTGCTTTTTTTTTTTTTTTTTGTTTTTTTTTTTTTTTGAGAGAGAGCAAGAAGAGGTTCTCTGCTACAAAATTACCTACTACCTGCAACTATGTAACCATGCATAAATGCTCTTAGGGTCTGGCAGGGAATAAAAGTAGAAGGGCTGCTCCTTTCAGCTGCAAATTTCCATAAAATAAGCTCAAGTTTATTGTGATACTGTGGAACAGATGGACCTAAACAAAAAGTTTGTAAAGTCATATTGCTAAAGCCTAACCCTGATGACACACAGTCAAAACACCCGTCTGTGTAAGCTTGCAGGCATGACTGGTGTTTTGGTGTTGCCTGGTGTCTGTTTGTTGGTGGGGTTTTGGTTTTTTTTTTTACTTCCTCTTGAAAACCAAAAAGGAATAGAGAAAAGACAACAGTGTGAACTGAGACAATAGGAGTGAGCAAAACCACAGAACAAAGCTGAAGGACAAAACATGCACAATATAAATATTGTGTTTGAATGGGCAGTTTACCCAAGTACACCTTACACAGTTATGCCAGTACAGCAGTGGGCAGGGGGAGTAGAGCAAACATTAACATGAAAGAGAAGTACAAGCTATGCTCTGAGGCAGATTAAAAACAAGTCTGAGAGAGCTAGACAAGTGACTCATTCTAAAGTGGATAGGAAACTGAGGGCGCCAGTAAGAAGCAGCTAAAGTAGGAATCTGGGCAACAAGACAAATGAAGGTGATCAGATAACACTTGAAATCAGGTATGTTACAGATAACAGAAACTTGCAAACAAGACATTACTTTTTGGCTGACTACATGATCAAAATGAAGGAGAGCTAATTAGTTTACAGCCCCAAGAGCATAGACATGTCTACAAATTCAGATGCAATTACAAGTTAACTGAGCAAAAAGGGTATGAATTAGCTCCAGTGCTGAACTCAAGGTAGAAATTTCCTCTTCAAAGGGTAAAGCTATTCACAGGGGCACAATCTTGCATTTAATGTAAAGACAGCATCTGGTGGAGAGACAGATAGTGCAAATTTAGTCAGAGAAGGGAAGAGGATCATACAAGTGCCTCCAAATAACTTTAGATATGCTCTGAATTAACACAGTCCCTCCGTTTTCACCTAGGATGAGGATGGCATGGCCAAAGATTGAGTAGGGATCAATATTATCAATGTGAAGAATGCAAAGGTCAGAATCACCTCTGTCATAGAGGTCTAAGAGAACTGACTGGCATGTAAATTGCAGGTCTAGTAGTAAGCTTTTTGATTAAACTCTCCAGTAAGCAATGATACAATATGGCACAACACCTGTTTTAGAAACCTGGGGGGAAGCAAAGCAATCAAGGCAATTGTCCTGGAGTTCAAATTTTTATCTTGCAGCTAAGCTCAAGCTGTCACTTATAAGTAGTTACATGTAACAAGTTTCCACAGTCTTTATTTAGTGGTTGTTGTTTTGTTGGGTGGGGGTTTTGTTTGGTTTTGGCTTGTGTTTGGGTGGGTGGTTTGTTTTTCTAACTAACAACTAGAACCATTAGAGACTTTGCATTTGTTTGCTTTGCAGTAACACAATGGACGATGCAGCTGGCTATCCACTAGCTTGCAGACCTGTGCCCAGTGCAACTGGCGCTGTGTGAAAAAACACACAAGATTAAGCCATAAACACAAAATATTTGTGTTCCAAAGATTTACATTCCTTTCGAAGTGTTTACAACACACATATGAAAAGCAAAGAGGAAGAGAAAGTTACATACAGCAGTTGACAGACGGGATGCCAAGGTCATTTCCAAATTTCCTTTGAGACCAAGAAGTGCAGGAACCAAGATAAAAACTTCAGTAACATTCTTGAACACATCCCAGTGCTATATAAAGGATACAGTGGGAAACATTCAACTGAAAACATTATCTTTAGACCATCCACAAAGTATTAAAAAAAACACTGTAAATCATAAATTAATCCTCAAAAAAAGTCAATCTTTTTGTATTACACCTAAAAGTTTTGAGGCAGAACTGTTATCCGTCTAGACAAAACAGATTTATGAGTACGTATTACTACTTCAAAGATGAGAATACCAAAACAGATACAACACTTAGCCTTAAAAAAAACCTAGTTAAAAAAAGGACATCATTAATCTGAAGGTTTTTTTTCAAGACTTTAGAACAGTACACAGTTTCAAAAGTACTATGACTGCTCTTGAATTCCACTCTTAATTTACAAAAATATTTTCATCTTTTCCCTTCCAGCTGTGTAGAAACTTTATGTAAAAACACCACGGAATTAGTTGTCAAATTAAGAGAGACTGCTAGTAGGGAAAAACGACAACAACAACAACCAAATCTTCATTGTTTTACTTCTAAGTGTAAAATTTAGAAAAGTCCAGTTTTCCAAAGCTCAGATTTTATACAGCAAACTCTTCTGTAACTTTGTGCGCACTGTTCCGAAATTTTCATTTTCAGAACATGTTCTGCCACATTTCAAAATCCTGCCTTACTGATAATGATATAAAAAAAAAGTCACTTACGTACACTTGAAAATTCAAAAAAGTTCTAAATAATTTCATATGAATTTCATGTAACATATTGACGTAATCCATATTTTTATATACCATATGCATTATCACAGCCTAAATCTACACAGTAGACTTGAAGCACCCAAGGAGATGAGATAATGCAACATTCTTCTAATCTTTTTAAACTCCTATGTACAGCAGCATCACAGTTGACTACCCTCCCCACTTGACTATGTATGCATTTATCAATGTCAACAGAATTTTGGACCCTTACTGTATTTCTATCCTTAGTTAAAGCATAAGGCAGCATTTTTATTCACCAGCTCACTGTGGCTAAGTGACAACACTTACCATGACTTGAATAACTCCAAATTAAACATTGGAACTGTTTAAGATGAGGTTTGGGAAGGGGTTCACAGTAACAGAACCATAGACAGACCTAACTGCTCCTCAATATTGTAGAAATATACAGTATCACACATTAGAATTATAAACCTCACAGACTACCCGTTACAAAAACATCTTCCAAAATAAATACCAACCTGTACAATATCCAAAACCATGCCAGCAGAAACAGTCCCAAATCCTGCTAGCAAAAAAGGTACAAGTATCTGTAATGCCATAATACTACTAGATTCTTTGGGTTGTTTTCTACTTCCTTCCACAATGGTATCTTCAGTACCATCACTAGATAGATTGTCTTCCTGCAACATGGCATCTGTTTCTGAAGTGTCCATTCCATCATGGAAATTATAATTGGTAAAATCATCATATTTAGGGCTACAGCTAGATGGGCTGTGTCCATTACTACCATGAAAAGTTTGTTCTGAGAAGTGGTGGTACTCTGTGTGTAGTTCAGATCGAACACTAAAATTGTGTCCTGCTGGTTGTAATCCATCTTGCCAGACACCGTTCACTTTTTTATGTCTTTCCTCCTGGTTAATTTGATAAACAACAGGAACCATGCTCAAAAGCAATCTCAAAAATTTATCTGACTGAATTGTATTAAGATTTATGGTCCAGTTTACAAAACCTTCTCTGTCATGAACTTTGCTATTTGTTTTGGAGATGGTTGATCTGCCTTTACAGTTAGTCATAGTGCTACAGAAGTACACGTTGAGAAGCACTTTGTTCTTCAGATGGCAGGGAAGAAATCTTGTAGACGAGTCGTCAAGTGCCACACTTGATGATTTTATATAGTTAAACCAAAATTATCCTTTTTTGCATGCAAAAATGTTTTTTTCATTCATCTCAGATCTTCTACAATTCCATAAGCAAGACTGGGTCTGCAAAAAAAAAAAAATATATCTTCAAGCTTCAAAATATTTTAATTCTACAAGATATGCCAGATATTGGTTTAAATTTTCAGATCATCCAGTATCTTTCCAAAGCAAATATATGTAAAAACGCCAATCTCTTCCAACATTTAACTGCCTACATTGAAAGACATGAGCAGGTGAAAAGGGAAAGTTGGTGAGTGAGGAAGTTTCACAAACCAGTGTGCTGGTTTGTGAAAGAAACAGCAATGTGGAAGGTAAGTGAATTGGTGAGGGCCTAGCTCTTCCATTCTTCAGACCTCAGTCAAAGTTTTCAGGCAGACACCGTGTGCAGCCTGAGACTTCCAGTGGCCCTGAAGGTAGCAGGTCCCAAGAGAAAATCATTTCTACAAGGCACAAGGGTAGGGACAAATGGAACCGCCCTGATGCACTGGGGAGCATCATTGTCCCTCCCACTCTATGCTATTGCTTCCAATTTCCCAACTTTCAAAATGCTAGAGGCGGTAAACCCAAAGCAATATTCTGGGTAGTAAAGGTCTTAAGTGCTGAGAACCACTGCCCTCTATCCCCACAAAGAGATGACAAGGTAAAATAGATATGTACAATTCAAAAGCATGCAAATTTAAAATTGTAATAACCAATCTTTCTCTGAAGCAACATACAAATTATGTTAAAGAGTTGCAACATACATAATAAATTATATTTTTTCCTAAAATGCTATAATATCAAGGAAAGAAGAGAGGGCAATCAGTCTAAAATAATTTAAATTAGACTAATATAAAAATAAGCCTACAGTATTACAAAACTACAATGGCATGTAAAAATTTAATTAAAACTAGTAAAAAAAGGTTAAGAGTTAGGACAATTCCTGGTCTAGTGGAAGATGTCCCTGCTCATGGCAATGGGTTGGAACTAGGTGATCTTCAAGGTCCCTTCCAACCCAATTAATTCTATGAGTCTATCATCTTAATTTTGCATGAAGGGTAGGTTGCAGATATTTCCTGAAAGTTAAGTTATTCTGACGTGGTGTGGTCAGTTTGTTTTGCAGTTTCTGCAAATCATGCAAATACAATCTTTCATCTTTTGTGTTTAACATGATTTAATGTACATTTGTTTCTACTTTGAAATTTCCACACAGAATTGTGAAAAGACTGTGGACAGAACTGCTTAGGCTGGAAAAGACTTCTTAAGATCTTGGAGCCCAACCATCAACCTAAGACTGCCATGGCCATTAAACAATGATATATTGGCAGTCTCAATTTGACATTTCCTCCATCACAAGCCACTTTACCTTACCTTTCTTCAATTTTCATTTTTCGATAATAGTTATGGTAATTTATTAAAACGACAGTCTTAATTTAACTTGAAGCTTTGTTGACTTTGGTGTTCATTAATAGAGTCCATGAACACAAATAAACGATTGGCATAAAGAAAAACTAAGGTCAGGAAGACTACACCAGCGTGATTTGGGATAACACAATTCCAGAAGCTCAAGACACTGTAAGAACATATTTTTACAGGCTGTTGGAAATAAAAATAGCTTAGGGTTGGAGAATTTTCAATCTATTTTTCCTAAGAAAACCGGGCTTCTGAGATGGTATCATTTATGTTATGATTCCTACACTTTGGTGTACTTCTGGAACAATTTCAGATAGATTTGATGGACAGTAAAGATGTCAAAGTTTTTAGTAGCTAACAGCCTTTTAAGAGATCCACCTCTGCTGCATCAAAGCATCGTCAAACATTATTTTGGATAACTCACTCCTATGTGGGCACAGCAAGCCAACTTTAGAAGCCCTGCTGTTCACAGAACTACTTATTTGGGGTTTTTTTCGAACAACTGATAACTCAGATGTAACATGAAGATTTTTCCCTCTACCAATCGCTTTATCCAAGGGAACCGTGACCACAAAATGAGTATTTGAAGATTGGCAACAGAATTTATCAGCTGATTTAGAAAGAAGTTTTGCTACAAAAGGCAATGTTTTTATCCAAAAGACCAGCACAGGAATTTAAGTAACCAAGATGCCTGAAATATCTTTTGCTGCTCTGTAGTGGACTGTGGTAAGTGCATAAGAACTCCTAGGCCACAATTCTGGTTTCCACACACTTTAATTAGGAATAACAAAACAACTTTTGCTGCTCTCCCAGGGGAGCTCTAACCACAGTCCAAAATAGTGCTCTGTTAAGATCCACAGAAAAGACTGAACAAGAAGAGGTAGTTTTGTTTCTTCCTGGCCCAAAGGTGACATTATCTATGGAAAAGAAAAGAAATGGTGCATAAAAATAGACAATCAGAAGCAGATGCATGATTAAATTATCAACCCAGCTATTATCAACTTCTATGACAACACAAAGAGCTTTACAGAAAGATTAGGAGGAATAGAAGTTCATAGAAATTGAAGGAAACAACAATTTCAGGAAGAGTCTAGTCTATGGTGCTGGAGGTTGCCAGCTGATTTATGATGATAGGAAGTGGCATACTACTTAAGATTTTTGCAGAGGGAAAAGCTTTGAAATATCTAAATTAGAGAACCTTTCTGATAGAAATTAAGAATGGAACAGAATTAAGATGTGAAAGTGTCCACAGTCAAAGACATCTACTGAAAACCAGCAACATCATGGGGTTTTTTTTGGGGTAGTGGCATTTTTTTGAGGAGAGGGGAGGGGTAACAAATAAAGGATTTTACTTCACTCACAGGGAAACACATTGTGAAAATTTCCTAACAGCTTTAACAAGACTGAGTTTGGCTCTCTTGGTTTCTCCAATATGTTCTCTAGTCTTATCACCAGAGTGCTAGGTATTATTCACTGGTCAAGAACTCTGGCCAAAACTATTTTGATTAATTATCCATATCTTTCTATATTTCTAACATGGATTTTTCACCAGGTTTTTACTTGTTTTCTTAAGAAGCAAGTATTTTGGGAAGATTGTGCTTTGAGAAATTATTCAGTCAACTAGAAAATTAAAAAGGGAGGAAGAGGCTTGTATTGACAGCTAACACTTGAATAGCACAAAGCAGTTTGGGTGACAGTCATTTACATTTTTCCTACCAAGAAGACTTGGGAGTAAACTAATGATCAATGCTGAAAAATGAGAGTTTAAGAATACAAACAGAGAGGAGAAAACAATGAAGCCTTCTGAATGCAATTATTAATTTCTAAAAATCTGTTCCTGGAAAGATAATTTTCCAAATGCCATCTGATGCAGTAATTTTATCCTGAATTACAGTATGCAAATACTGCTGTACCTTGGGGGGGGGGGGGGAGGGGGGAGGGGGAATGGTGTTGTACCTAAAAAATGCAGCAAACCATCCAAGGAACAGTATGATCTCAGGGACAAGAACTTCCTAAGAAGGTTTTTCATTGACAAGAACAATGACGACTTACATTGTGTTGTCCAGAGAAGATGCAGCCAGCTAAAGAAGCAAGCTCTACTCAAGCAACTCACGTGAAGAAAAGGAGGTCAAAATCTCAAAACCCCCATGTGTTTCTGTAGGAAGAAGAGCTAAGTGAATCTGGTTTCTTGCCATATAATCAGGAGGCTACAAAGAACGGTGAAGTACTAAAAAACTGAATAGAGACAAAGATCCTTTGAGAAGCCAGGATGCAGCCTCAAGTTCATCATACGTGGCACGTTATATATGAAACAAAAGGGCACCTTGCCTTTGTCCCTACAAGCAAAATAACAAGCTATGCCTAGACTATGAATATAATTTCCATTTATTTATTGTTTCCTAAATACCTACTTTTATTAGTTTCTTCTTTTCCTTCATACATTTTATACCACGTAATTACTGTGCATTATTCACCTCTCAGTCCTGAAAACATATATAAACATAAGCAAACAGAAACAAATAGTGATGCAACTGTAAACAAATATGAAATACAGCCATACTCTGCTGTCTGCTGACATGTTCCTGAAAAATTAGGCAGTTAGTAACCCAGAATTCTTGTCCATAAGAATTAACACAATCAACGCACACAGCGATTTAAAAAATACACAGAGACAGTGTATGTGATGTAAAAAATGAACCAGCAGAAGCAGATGCAGTGGATAATAGGACCATGAGCTGAAGGAGATGCTGACATTTGGAATGGATGGTTGCTTCAGAAAAACCTCAAGATACTTCAGCTATGAAACTGAAAAAAAAAAAAAAGTAACTGTTCAGGAAAAGGCAGCAACAACACTCTGCATTATCATCCAAACAAATCATCAACATTGCTTCAGACACACCTGATTCAGTTCTCAAGAACATGGGGAAGAGATGCTGCTTCTCTGTTTTCCTAGGGTTTAAAGAACACCTAGTAGTAGCAGGATTAAGATATTGCATTCTATAGCTAGATTTCATCATATAGTGACTAGACTGATGATAATCTATTTAAAGCATGAACACAATTCAGAATTAAAACACTATGCTTTTAAAAGAACATTCAAACAAAGGAGAAGGGGGAAGAATTATGATTAATCAAGTATGAAACTTTTGTAAAGTCAACATTATAGCAGAACAGAACAAATATTTATCAAAGTCTAGGTCTAGGAAAAATAATTTTCTGATTTCTTTCAGAGTCTAGCTAACAAAACCAAAAGATAACACCTATCTAAACAGAACAGAGGGCTTTCACAGGATCCAAAGCCAATTACACTCCAGTCAAACCCTGTTTTTCCTACAAGCTGCAAGCATAATTTCACAGTAATCATTTCAGGCAACAATAATCTCCATGTTGCACTTACAGGTAGTCTACAATAAAACACAATAGCTTAAACATGCCTATCTGAGTAACACCTCCAGTGCAAGAACAAGTCTTGGAAAGGGATTCAGGAAAGTAGTATGAAACATTAATGAAATACTGAGCTTTAATATTTTGCCATAATAAGCAAATATGAATCTGGATTCTTTTCTTGCTTCAAAGACTGTTTTTTTTGGTCTTCAAAGATGAAGCCAGACTCTCTTCAATTACAGAATGGGAGGTAATGAGCCCAAACTGAAACACAGGAAATTCCATTTAAAAGCAAGAAAAAGATGTGTGCGGGGGTGGCCCTTTTTTTTTTCTTTTTCTTTTTTTTCCCCCCACCATGAAGGTGGTTGAACACTGGTCCAAAGAGGTTATGGACACTCCACCCTTGGCAGTTTCTGAAACCCAGCTGGATGTGGCCCTAAGCAACTGGCTCTACTTGATCATACACTGAGCAGTGGTGGCTAAATAGAAAATTCTCCAAGATCACTTCCAACTTCAACAATTTTAAGGTTCAATTTTAAGGTGAAAATAGAGGTTTTGGAGGCCTTCCTTAAGATCAGAAAAAAAATATTTAGACAGGTGATACAGTGATATGCACAGCCTCTTCTCCACTATTATGTCCTGTACACATATGAGTTCCAAGTATCACACTGACATACTTATCACTGCTATGGCTGATTATTTACATTGCCATAGTTGGCATACCAGTCGAAAGTGAAAGCTTTTCACCTCATCATTATAGAGAGTGAACAAACAGATTGCATTATTATTAACCATTTCGTAGAATCTGGAACTCAAGGGCTGAGCTAAGATTATTTATACCAGATATTTAATGTTGAGTATTAAACTGGAAAGCATGCTGAAAATTTACAAATGCTGCATGCAGTGTAAACATTACCTACGATTTCTTAAACATTATGCTGTAAACTGGTTAACATGACCTTTATTGTATGGCAGTTGTAGGTTAAATCAATAGCAAAAGGGGAAAAAAAAAAAAAGGAAAAATAATGAGGGAAAAAACAGATTAAAGAACCCCCAGGTGCCTTCTAAAACATAAGACACTGAAAGAGCTGCCAGACGCAGTTTTCAGACAAGCTTGAGACTGCTGCATTCCACTTCCTGAACATGGCAGCTTTCAATTTCAGCCCCAAGAAAGAGAAATGCAGCTGTGGGGGAAAAAAATAGAAATAGTTTGCCTCTGCACCTTCAACACAAGTCAATGAGAAGAGACCAAAACAGAGCCAGAAATTAGGTAGAAGGCTGTGAAATGTGCCCAGGTCGTAAAAATCACTCAAATGAAATGCCAACACAAAAATCACCAAGCAAATCATATACAGCCCATCAAAAGCAGGTGAGAAAGCTTGAAAAATAAGAGATGATGCAGTCCTCTAGATTTAGTAACCAATAGGTACTTACCAGGACGAGTCCTAACTGCAACTGTTTGGGATCCTGACAACAGGTTTCTACTGTCATCACCAAGGAAAGATGAATTGCTTATTAACTCAGGCACTAGAACAGACTTCACATTGTTTTTTTGTGAATAATATCCTAAGGTATTTGAAAAGAAAATGATACACTGTTATTTTTCCTTCTAAAATGTCTGCCAGTCATACTGCAGCATTTATGGTTCCAATTTCACAGTCTCTTTAAGGCAGTACACATAGGGAATCCTGCCAAAACAGGTCTTCCCACCTGCTCTTTTAATCTGCATTACTGAACTTGTAAAGTAAGGATAATTTAGGAAGTCTACTAAAGTTTGCTAGGACTCTATCTAGAAAAGATATATGAGCAGACCATTTTCAGACTGTTTTGTTTCTGACACTAAGACTAAAAATTATTTAATTCCATATGTTCCATTTATCAGAACCTGACTGATGGAGTGTGGTCTACAACCTAGGATCAAATGCATCTTGGACAGCACAGTGGGTGGATGAGGAAATGATAACATTCACTGAGTTTTAAGAAAGAGACATCACTACAGCTGGGACTTAACTGAGAATTAATGAGAGAGTAGAAAGTAAAGCAAATCACGAAAAGCTCCTATGTTTTGCAGGACAGAGCATAAATGTACCATCACATGTTAATAACAATGTTTGTAAACAAGAAAAAAAAAGATCGTTGAAGCCTGTATGTGTGCCGCTCAGGTACAATTTCCATGCTTATCTAACAGCTGCATCTGTGGTGGCAGATTCTGGCATATTTTCATAGGTGGGAAGAGAAATGGAAGCACGTACGGATGTAAAGAGTGCCAGGGCATAAGGGCCACTGGAAACGTTGAGCAGATCTTGTGCACGTACAGACCAACCAAAGAAAAGGCTCATTGTCCAGGCTACCTGGAGCAGTACATAATTACGTGCACATGATGAAAAGAGCTGAGGAGTTTTGAAGAGCGCAGGGTACCAGGTCACGGGCAAAACTAACGCCCTTCAGCATCCGTGGGCCGAGCGCAGGACACCCAGGCAGGCCGGCGAAGAGCGGAGCCTTCCCCGGCGCAGGGGGACGGCGGCAGGGCGCGGGATGCGGGTGAAAGGAGGGAGCAGAGGGAGGCTGCGGGGCCGGGCGACTGCCTGCGGGGATGGGGAACAGGAGGGGAGGAAGACCTACCGCAAGCGGGCTACTTGCCCCACAGCCCTCGATCACCCCCCAGCATTTGGGGTGGGGCAGGCGCATTGCTCTCGGGGGTCGCCGCGCCAGCAGGGCGGCGCCTGGTAGCTCCGCACTCGTCCTGAAACTTTGCCGTCCGCCTGCCGCCAACCGCGGTACCCGCCGCCTCTGTCGCCCCGTGGCGGCAGGTTGGCGGCCCATCCCGGCCCCCTCCCCTCGCTGGCGCCCCCCACTCCTCCCCTTCAACCACTTGGGCCGCGCCTTCCTCTAACCTGGGCGAGGGTGAAGTCGACAGCGGCCCGGGGTCCGGCTCCATCCCAGCGGCGGAGAGGCGACGGGCTCGGTGGGACCAGCCCAGCGGCGGTGACAGCTCCGGAGCTAGGTGAGTGCCGCCGCCACTGAGCAGGCGCGGAAGCGGCTGGAAGGCGGGCAGCCTCCGCGATGATGTGGCCCGTGATGCGCAGCAGCCGCCGCCGCCGCCGCTACCACCGGCTGATGTGACCCGGCGGGGGAGGAGACGAGCACCAGCGGCTTGAGCCGCCGCCAGCCCTCGCTCGCCCAGCACCGCTGAAAGGAGAGGATGGGACGGGACACGGAGGGGCGCGGCGGGAGGGGCGGGGCTGAGCTCCGGTCTCTCACAAGCCGGCCCGACACCTCCGGGCGAACTCTGGGCGCCTGTCACCCCACTGCCACCGTCTGAACTGAGGGGGACCCCCGGGCTTTCCCTCACCGCTGCGTCTTCTAGGTCTCCTCCGGCAGCCCTGTGCTCTGAGCAAGGCTGGCCACCTTCCTTCCACGAGGCCCCGGCTGATGCTCTACAATCTGGGGGGAACAGAAGGCGGGGGAGCGGGGCAAGCTGCACAGGCGATCCCCGGGCAGGAGGTGACGATGTTGGTGTCTTTTCTTCCATTTGCTTTCTTGGCGACGTAGCATGAGAGTCACCACTTTGTACTAACTCCAGAATGTCAGTTCTTGGGGCATTTTCGTTCTTTGCTGCCACTTGGCTATGAGTAATCGCCTCAAGAATCCCATTTTTAAAGCGTTTGGAATGTTCTTGTCTGTATGCCCTGCATGCAACACTGAGTGCTTCTCAGCACTCATAAATCTAAGTCTGCCAGTCCCCTAATAGCAGTTACTTGTGTGAAAGTGTATCAGAGTCAAGGCCTTGCTGAGCGCTGTTCCTCAATCCTCAGAACTCTTTGTGTTGAGACACACTTTGTATTAATACATGAAAATAGCCAAGCCAGGTAAATATGTGCAGTGTTATTCCGCAGTTGTTGCTCAGCAGTTCAAAGTAGAGAGGATGCCTGAAGTGGAACGTTAAAAGGAAAAGAAAGAAAGAAAGAAAGAAAAGAGTACCAGGATTTAATGATGGTGCAAGCAGCCAAGTCTACAGTCTCTTTTTTTTATAGAGAGAACAAAAGACAGCACAGGCAAGTCACCAAGTGTCTGACATAAATTGGAGCTGACGTTGTGTGTGGAAAAGTAGAAACTTAAGCACAGGAAAATATTTGTGGTAGTGAGGCCAAAACAGTCTGCATTACAGCACTGAAATACACAGCATCAGCTTGAACTCCGGAGTCGATACTGCATTAAATGAATGAAGCAGTCCAAACCTCAGAGCTATTAATTTAGTGGTGAATGCTGTCTCAAGCCTGAATTTATCAGGACTTTGGGCTATACATGCTGTCGTCTCCCTACACTAGTTGTAACCATATATATCTATGCTTCATGTGTGCTCACATGTTACACAGTATGGATATGTAGTTGGGCCACCTTGCAAATCAGATAAGGACTGCATCTGGCTCTGTTGCTGACAGGTTAGACTATAAACCTGAGGTTTGGGAGTAGCACCCAAGGATGTTGGTTTTGGCTTTTCTAATTGCTTGTGTGGTGATCTTGGGCAATCATTTCATTGTTCCCTATTCCAGGTTCATTGACAGTGTTATATACCTCCCTCCACTGAAATCATGTAATACCCATGGATGTAATACATTGTTTGAGATTCATGCACTGTTATTTTGGATTGTGTGGGAGTTGCAGAAAGACTTTTTGTGTGTGTGTGTGTGTGGCTCAAGGCAAAAAAACCCTCAGTCCTCAAGATTTTTCAATCATCAAAGCTAGCAATAGGCTTTTTCTGGGAAACCAAAATCCTGGGGCACAGTTGGGTGGAAAAACGCAAACCAGGTTGAAAATTCAGTGGAATCTGCCTTGCATGTCAGGTGGCCTGGAAGAGTGGCAGAGGATGTGAGCTTGAGCCAGTCTTTCAGGAAAACAGTGATGCAGCCCCTTGCCTGAGACCTTGCAGATGGCTTGCTACTTTTTCCTTTGTATTTGTTAAGTCCAAGGTATTGGGATGTGTTTTTGGCTGGTTTTGTTTGGTTTTTGTTTGTTTGGGCTTTTTTCTCCATTGTGTTCTTTGCAATGAGGGCACAAACACCACTTGCCTGATTACCACTTTTTCTCATTTTTGGCTTGGACTTCCCATCTCACCTCTTATGAACCATTCAGTTCTCTTTTTACAGCTTTCACATTGTCTAGATTATAAACAGACAGGAATCTAAATCTTGAATAACAGGTTGGACTGTGTCAACTGAACTTAGTGGTTGTACAAGTTTCTGTTTTGACAATTGTACAAGTTTCTTTCCCAAACGACAATTAAAATTCCCTCAAGGTCTGAAATTTAATTTTAGGTGCATTTGTCAAATTCTGACAATGAAAATGGGAAAATTTTCAAAGAAGAGCAGCTGTTGGCTGCTGGTTCAAGTAATGCTTGCTTGCAGCTTAGCTTCACGTTCTCATTTCTTCTCCAAGTGATGGGATGGACTTTTCGTGCCAAATAACTTTTTTCTTTATAACGTGAAGTGTTTTCCTTTTTGCGTTACTGACCCCAGACTCAGATGAGTGCGGGTGGCTGTGCCAGTTACCTGTCGTAAGGAGCAGCGGGACGCTGTGGAGCTCCAGAACATCCCCTCCTGCTGTGACCTCGGAGTGGCCCTGCCCCTCCCGCCCTCCAGGGGACGCTGCGACTCGGCGGGGCCAGCGCTGACTTCCGTCTGAATCGGCGCATGGCGGGCGATGGCGGAGCTGCGGGACCGGCGGCTTCTCGGGAGCTGCTGGCCGTGGGGCTCCGAGGAGGTGAGCGGCTCTTTTAAGGGAAATGAAGCTGGTCGGGGCGGCGCCGTTCTTAAAGCTGAGCTGTATCTTCCACCTACCTCCCAGCTAGGCGGCGAGATGGGCGCTGCGGGGCTCAGCACGGCCGCTCCTCGGGACCGGGAGGCAGGGGAAGGGCAGGGCAAGCCAGGGAGCCGGAGGGTCGGTATGGCTTGTGGTGAGCCCCAGGCCTCGGGCAGCTGTCGGGCAGCCCGAAGGAGGGAGCTTTCCAGGCCGCTCGGGCTCCGACTGTGATTACATCTGGCGTGTTTAGAAGAGCTGCCGTTGTCGTGAGCACTGCTAGCATAGTACGGAGTAAATGCAGGAGGGGGAGACACCAAACATGCATTAAGTTGGTATCGATAGTTGTAACGACATTTATTTGAGGGTAAAAAAAATGTAGAAAGAAAAAGATTCATTTTAGGATTTTTGATTGAGTTGGTGGTCAGAAGAACTAACTTGTTTAATTAGTGCAGAATTTCCCTACATCTATCGGATTTTATGATACTGCTCTTTGAAATACTGGGGTGTTAACGGCACTGTGTGTGGCCTGCTTTCATTGCCGCCACACAGTCACGCACAGGAGGGAAGGGATTTAAATTAGTGTGACTGGCACGTGTTAGCTGTTACCTCACTGTTTTGCTGTGGGTTGTTGCACATAGTTTCTCTGTTCATCGATAAATAAATCACTAAATGAATCTTTGACAGAAGACTTTAAAAAAATGGTAGAAACGTGTAACAAGTGTCCAGTGGTCTGTATAGCCTAGTATTCTTTCTTCTGACAACTGCAAGAGCAAATTATAGTTACAGGGAACTTGCTAAATGCTATGTGCTCCTCCTTCGTGTGGTTGCTCAGTATCTGTAATTGTAGGTTGGACTGGATGGATGACATTGAAAGTCTATTCTGATTAAATATACTCTGTGATTCTGTGGATGTGAGGGGTACGTCCCTGCACAGTCCTTTTAGTATTTAATCATGACTTTGCTAAGTCATGTATCTAATTTCACGTTAAACCTGCTTATCTGTCTGCTTTCACAGTCTCTTATGGTAGCAAGTACTAGACATTTCACTACCTACTGTATACAGAAGTACTGAGATGATCACCCCAAACAGACATCAAGAAACATTGTTTGTAGCAAAGTAGAATGGAATTGCTGGAGGTAGAGACAGATGAATCTTCATGTTTAGTCTTGCAGAAAGGTGGAAAAGCAGCATTGAAGAGAGCCTCGCAGGTAAAACGTGGCATTTGTGTTTGATGCAGGTAAACATTCAAAATACTTGCTTTGTTTCCAGGGCTGGAGGAAACTTTGTTGATTAGTCCAAAATGTAGCAGCAAGAAGGCCACAACTTTACAGACAGTAAGGATGCCAAGGAGTAATGGTAAGTAAGACTTTGTTATTGAAATAGTGGCAAATAGTAGGTTAACACCTTTGACATAGATGTAGCTTTAGTGCTCTCCTTGTATTACTAAAGTCTTCTGTTCTTCTGCTGCGAGCTCCTCTGTTGCAGTTGCACAAGCCACACGTTAATCATGTAACTGCTGCTTCTGCAAAACTAGATATTACAATGCTAGGCATTACAGCTGTAAGTTTTAGGGACTTGGTTCTCCTTGCAGGAATATTCCTGCTGTCTGCGTAAAATGAATTCACCAGGTTGTACCTTTGCTCTCCATTTAGTTAGCTACCTTCAAATGGTGCAAGTTATACAGATCACTGTTCAGAGCTTTATTTTTAATGAATGTGCTGGCAAAATTACTAAGCCAGATCATGTAACCATTAATTCATAGCACATTGATTTTGAATGCATTATGAGAAGTTTTTTAGTCTCAAATTGTTCTTTTCCAGTATAGAGTTGTTGCTTCTTTGTTGATCTGGGCTTCTCTTTTTCAGAAATTTTTCAGTGCAAGGCGTGTAAAAGCATTTGCTTTAAAATAGAATCCTGTCAAATTATTGTATTTTTATTTTGTGATTGAGCTGAGATTAAAAGTAGCAGAAAAAACAGTTTGTTGTGTCAAGTTCTGTGTTGGAAAACAGTTTCTACAAAGGTGACAGTGTTTCAAAGGTAGGTTATACCTGTTAGACTTCTGTGGAGCTCATTTGGAATAGAAACTCTTACTTCATGGAGAATGAAAACTACCTAATCTGGCAATGATGGCACATGTGTGGAGCAAAGATTAGTTGAAGAAACTCTGGAGGCAGGTGAAGATATTCCCTTCCCCTATGAAAAAGAAATGGGTGTGATTCCCCTAATGGCACTGATTATCTTAAAATTGTTGCCAAGTCCAACTGAACTTAGAGGAATATTTCTGTAGAGGATTAGTGATTTATACTTCAACCTAGAGCATGTTTCTCCTACCACCTCAATTTCAAAGCCCTTTTTGATAATTACATTAAATTTCCTTTAGTGTAGCTTGCTATCTGTGGCATCTGTGCTACAGCTGTTTTTTTAGCTTAAGACTTTCAGCCTATACTTTAATAAGGAGTAAAAGAGGACACTGAGTGTGATGCTGATGTGGCAGTTTTGCAAGATGGAAATGGCCAGGGGAGATTTAGGTTGAATATTTGGAAAAATTTCTTTACTGAAAGGGTGGTCAGGCATTGGAACAGGCTGCCCAGGGAGGTGGTGGAGTCATCATCTCTGGAGGTGCTCAAAAAACATGTAGACACAGCACTTCAGGATATGGTATAATGGCCATGGTCGTGTTTGGTTGACAGTTGGATTCAATGTTCTTAGAGGTCTTTTCCAACCAAAACAATCCTAGAATTGTGATACTCAATATGCCCTTAAATCTGTGAAATTTACAAGCAAGTTTTCTGTAGTCACACTTTGGTTTAAGAATCTAAATTAAATTGTTGAAGTGATTTCTTCCTGTATAACATGCTAACCATTAGATTCAGTATCTTTCTGCTGCCTTGGAAAATGGAATACTGTAATAAATTCTCCTATTAAAACATCTTAAATATGGTAGACAGGTGGAAATTAACAGCTGAAATGGAATCAATTTAAATGCTTAGATTTCTGAGGTATAAATTAATGTGCATCTTTTTTTGTATATACACATGGTAATTATTTCTTTTCCAGTTTTGGATCAAGTTCAGAGCTTTTTACCAAAGATGGCCCATGCAAATGATGAATTAAGAAGAAAAATGTTAACAGCACCAGCTCATCAGTTTGATATCGAAAATATAGACAGCACAACAGAAAAAGTTATAGAAATGGTAAATACTATATTTTTTTAGCTTATAAAGTCAATTTCGATGCTATTCAAATAATTCTCTGATCTCCAAATGAGCTAATTTGATAGATAAGGCTAAGTCTCTACCATTTTCATTCATGATATACAAGTTCAAAACATAAATGTAATAAAAATGCTCCTTTGGTTAAAACTTAATACTTGATTTTCATACCAGGATTCAATGACTGTGAATGAGGTAATTTAAGGCCAGAATAAGACATACTTTAAAATCAGCAACTCTGAATCAAATCACAAATTATATTTAAACATCTCATGAGTAACCCAGTTTAGAAACCAGACAATGCAAGGTGTAGAAAGACATAGCAGAAGGCTTTAGTATACAAGTAGTAGTTGCCTTTCAGCTGTGCATTGTAGGTATTTTAATATGAAGGTAATACATGAACATCCTAGAAAAGTACCTTCTGGCCTGCAGACTCAGAAGATAAAAGGCAGAAATAAGGCAGCCTGCTGTTCAGTGTGTAACTGTCAGAACAATTTGTTTGCCACTGTTTGGATTTAGAGTTCTTGTAGACTGCATTCATCCTACATGCAATAGTTTGTCTTGTGCTGGTAATATGTTGAGGAATTCCAAATGAATAATGAGAAAGCAAAGTGGATCGTGAAAATTGTTTGTTGGAATGGGTGACTTGGACAGGATGTTTAATATTTTTTCATGTGGCATTGTTCATGATATTTGTCATAATCCTAGGAGAACCCTGAAGTCTTTCTAATTGTGGTCGTGGTTGAAGGCTGGTTCATATGTTTGCTTTATGTTCTACTCAATGACAGAAGTGATACAGAAATGTACATTGTGTTAACTAAGGCGTTTGCTTTTATTTCCCAGAATGTTGCTGTAGTTGAAATGAGTGATTCTGATACAGATGAAGAGATTCTAACTTCAGAAGATGACTGGGAATCTGAAGATGACTGTATTTTTAATGAAGTGACAATAGACAACATTAAATTCCCTAAACAGAACAGAGAAAAGGGCAAAATAGAGATTTTGGACAGCAAAGTGAATAAGTAAATCTGTTTTCTTTTACTTCAGAAACAAAACCCCAAGACAAACAAAACAACAACAGGAAAAAAACCCACCCCAAAATGCAAATTGTGTTGTCTTACTTTGAAGACTTGGCCCTTAAACTTTCCTAGTATAGCATCCCTCAGGATCATGTGAAACACTATAGTTTAAACGGTGAAAAATTCAGGATCCACTCATGACTGAAGCAGGCTGGACTTCTTAAGAATTAATTACAGTTTTATTCAGCTAACAACATGGAAAATAACTTGGTATTAGTTTAGGTTAAGAAAGCAGCTAGAGTTTGGGGCACTCGAACGAATTAAGTTAAAGTTCTTGTTCCATGGCTTTGTCAAAGATTTGTGTATCATGCTGGATGTCTTTGCCTCAAGGGTGGGAAAGACTTAACTAGGAAAGATGCTTTGTTTTTTATACTCCATGTCTTGCAAATGTATGATGTCATATACAATGCCTTCAATATTAAACATTCTCTTGAAGTACATGAAATGTTTGTCTGTGTTGCATTCATGACAGTAACAGCTGAACATCAAAGCAGTGGCTGAGGTAATTTCAAGACTAGCTGGCATGAGCAAGGACTGCCATGAGAGTGTGGCAAAGGGTTACTTACCCTCTCTGCCTGCACTGAGCTCTGTATCATTGTAGGCAGGTTACTAGCTCACAGCAGGGAAAATTTGTGGCTGTAGTGTAGGTATCCTCAGTACTTACATGGTCAGGTCTGCATCTGGTGTTACAACTGCTTTAAGCTACACTTTTCATCTCCCGCTTTCTTTACTTAGGTTAGCCTGAAACAATTATGAAACCCAAATTAGTGGAAGTAGGTCTAATTACTCTCTAATTACCTCAGATTGATCAAATACAAGGGTTTGTGCTGTTGTATTTACTTCATAGATCGGTTTTCATTTCAGAAATACCTAACATGCTCCTGGATGTCACCAGTTGTTTCTTGAAAGAACTTTGTATGAATCTTGAATGCAATCACACAGCACCTACAGGATGGCCAAGGGATCACAGAATCAACCAGGTTGGAAAAGACCTCAGAGATCATCAAGTCCAACCTATTACCTAACACCTCCTGACAACTAAACCATGGCTCCAAGTGCCACATCAATCTTTTTTTGAACACCTCCAGGGACGGTGACTCCACCACCTCCCTGGGCAGCGCGTTCCACTGGCCGATTTTCTGTGAAGAACCTTCTCCTCACCTCGAGCCTAAACTTCCCCTGGCGCAGCTTGAGATTGTGTCCTGTTGTTCTGCCACAGGTTGCCTGGGAGAAGAGACCAACCCCCACCTGATCTTAGTGAAAGTTCTTCACAGAAAGAGCGATTGCCCATTGGAATGGGTTGCCCAGGGAGGTGGTAGGGTCAGCGTCCCTGGAGGTGTTTAAGAAAAGACTGGATGAGGCACTTAGTGCTGTGGTCTAGTTGATTAGATAGGGTTGGGTGATGGGTTGGACTTGATGATTGTGGAGGCCTCTTCTAACCTGGTTGATTCTGTGTGATTCTGCATTTCCTACACCATGAAAGTAAAATTTTATTTTATTTGCTCAAATATTAAACTTAATGCCATGACTTAGAACCTGCAGTTATTTACAGAATTTATTTTGAATCCCATACTTAAAGCTATAGTTTTAATATCTGTTTCTGTAATATTTGTCATAAGAAGTTACAAGGATTCTGGCCTTTCTTTCACCATGTGGCTTCTTTAAAATACAATGGGGACATGATTTTCTGGGATTAAACCACAGGATATTTTAGGGAGCAAGAAGAATAGGTATCAAAGAATGGGACTGCTATTGTAATGGCAACCCACAGATCAGATTAAGCTATGGATGGAGTTCAGTGGTCTGAAGTAGGTTTAGTTTGTTAGGTAAGATCTCAATCTATGGAAAACTTTTCAAATTGAAGAAAGTTTGAAAGCCAACAACTTAACTGAATCATTCTACAAGGTATCTTCCCATAGGTTAAAAACAAAGTAAAGTATGAAATACAAAGTAATAGTCATGCTGTATAAAACAGTGGTAACAGTCCATGTGCACAGACACAAGTGATTTTCAAATTGCCGGCAGATCACACATCCCGTATCAACAAAAAGATAGAAAATATTTTCAGTAACTTTAGCTTGAAGTGCATAGTTTAACATGGATGTAAAACTCTCTATGTACTATACAAAGATCATAGTAAGTGCGCTTTCTTGCATTAATTTACTTCTTATGGTACAAAGGTTTTCTGTACTGCTGAAGAACCACCAGAGCAGAATGTTTAAATGCTACTGATTTATAGCAAAACTTGAACTGATTTATAGCAAAAATTGAATAGTCAGAATGTTTTGGCTCAACGTTAAGGGCAGCCTAATGACTAAGGATTTGAAATTATCATGTAGCTGTGTTCACACAAAGTAGACATGTGAGAACTCATTCTTCAGCTGCATCTCAAAAAATAAACCATGTTCTTGCTTTTTGAGGGAGAATTGTGCTAACAATTACTGTTGCACAATTTAAATAACTTCAGGTTAATTTCCAAATTATTTTATCTGTCAGACTAAAATTTGGGCCTGATTTACAGGAACTTATCCATGTTTTTTTCGGACTTTTTTTTTTGGTTGTAGCACTGCAGGCAGCATATCCTGGGTCTGGTACTAAGTGCTTCATGGAGTCACAAAGATTCAAACTCAGCTGATGGTTCGCTTTCTGAGTGAGGTTGTTACTTTAGTATTCCACAGTGACAGCTTTGGTTCTGAGATATTCATGGAGAGCTTCTTCACCTGTACAAGCACAATATTCACCAGTTAGAATGGCAGCTTATTGAGAGAGTGATGTCAGAAATGTTAACTATATTACCAAGAAAAAAATTGAAATGTTTTAGCCATTGAGTTCCTAAGGAACAATGGAAACTGTTTAACTTACCCTCCCACTGAGATTTACAGAACTGGTTTAGCAAGAAGAGGCCAAATCCAACAGATGTGGAAAGAAAAAGGAACTGGAATTTAACAAGCAGACACCTGGGTGGAACTGAGGCAGTGGCAGTCTCTGGGTGGCCACTGGGGACACATAGTTTAATTTACAGACTTTGGTTTGCCAATGCTAAGTTTCCAGGTAAAAAGGCTGTGTAAAAATTTGAACCCTTTTTTTTCTGATAGCATTACTTATTTTGGTTTCAGGAACTGATACTTGCTAGAGATTCCAAAAGCAAAAGTCTGTTGTGTCACTGAATTTTTCTTTTTTTTTCCTTTCAGTGTTCATTGCCATGAGGCTTGATCTGTCCAGGCTTGCATGGTGTCTTTGAACAGACTAGGCTTCACCTTTTTAAAAAGTGGGTTTGAAAACATTTTTTAATGTATCTTCCTCTGTGGCTGCAGGCAAATTTTGATGACATTTTAAGGCATGAAAGAGTTTTCCATGTTCTTACAAGTTTAAAAGAGAAACCAAAATTAATGTTCTTTCTGAAGGAAAGATTTTTCTGATTTTGGCCTATACACAGCTCTGGACAAGTTGTAATTTGACTGCCCTGAGAGGAGGAATTGGAAGAGGAATATTTTGTGTGCCATAGCGTTATTTAGCAAATGCACAGGAAGGGCTGAACTGGAGGTACTGAGGTAGGGATGGGAGAGGAGCTAGATTACTGTAACTGGAGGAATGTAGGAGATGCAGGAAATGTGTCCATGGCTCGTGTTTTACTACATATATTATACACAGGTAAGGCTGGGTTTTTTTTTTCAGTTGATTTGGAATGTCAGATAAGAAATGAGGGAGGGAAAGAACAACTTACCTAAATCTTTCCCAAAGCCAGACTGTTTAAATCCACCAAATGGTGCTGCCACATCAGTTTTGTTGTATGTGTTAATAAAAACTGTTCCAGCTTCTAGCTTTTCACTCATGTAGAGAGCTTTGCTTATGTCTTTTGTGAAAACTCCAGAAGCTAAGCCATATTCTGTAGTATTTGCCCGTCGCAGCACTTCGTCGATGTCACTGTGGAGAAGTAAATTGTTTAATTGCAACTAGGTAAAAGAAGCAAGTGTTAGCAGCCTTCCACCATCAATGCCACTCCAGCACTTTTCCCATGCTCTTTCTTCTTCAGTTAGCTTTTTTTAAAAATAATTAATCTGTGTGTCAATCTGACAGATTCATGCTTGTAAAGCTTGTAACCTCATATGCCAATGGTTAAGATCTATACTAAGAGATGTCAAAGGAAGGGTTGCAGTATGCATACCAACTTTGCTCAGCTACAGTACAGCTTGGGGAGTAGAGCAATAGAAAAATAATTGTAAAGCAGAGTTTGGCAGCAGATAATGAATCACTGATAAAATTTTGGCCTGCTTTAAGAGCTATTGGAGAATAAAGGCTGAAATTCAGACTTGTCAAGGCATGACTTTTCAGGCCATGACTGGAGCGCTATTTTCTATATGGAGATGAGATGCAAATAGCTTCAAAAATCTGTAATAATTTAAGACTTAAAAAAACTGATACAGTCACTTATCACCACACATGACTTATAGATGTGAGGGATTATCTATGTGGCTGGTTCTGAACAGCATTTTCAAACTGCAGAATGTGAAAACTGGTGGCACTATTTACATTACGTTTATATGTAGAGTTTTAATCTCATCTGTGTGTAAAATAATTCTTATCATTTGGAATTAAAGTTATTCAAACTACAAGTCTACAAAGTGTACAGAAGGATTTCCATTTGCAGTAATGGGCCAGTGTTATGCAATAAACAACACTGTGGTCTTTTGTGACAGAGAAGAATAAGCAATTCTGGAATTGCAATGTGGAAAAAATACTCATTTTGTAATTTGATTAAGCTGTTGCAATTAACCACATCAGCTTCAGTAAAAATGTTTCACTGAATACTAAGTCTTATTTAAGAACTGGCACTTATGGTGGCATTCTGTCCTGTCGCACACTGCTAACAGTGTTAGTTCTACACTGACATGGAGCAAGATATCCCTTACTAAAAAGGGTATTTTCTCAGAATTTGTCTGGAAGAAGATTTGGTGTTACAGGATTTTAAAAAAACATGCTATGAATGCTATAGTTTCCACTTAGGGTAAAAAAGAGAAAATTAAATTTCCAACAGTAACTAGAGGATAACATACCCATTTTTAAATTTAGAAATCACCATCACAGGACCAAAGGACTCTTCCCGGGCAATATACATATGGTCTTCAACATCTGTGAATACAGTGGGTTCCATGAAGAAACCTAAACAGAGGACAGACTGTCATTTGAGCATGGTGAAAGCACTTCATGGTTTGTATTGTCCAGGATGTCTCTTTACCACACTTTGAGGTCATAGATACGTTAAGACTTGAAAAAGGAAGTATCGAGATTGATATAAATGAAGTATGACTGGAGATGCATATGTGTAAGCACCAGAGAAACAGCAAAAAAAAAAAAAAAAAGGTTAGAAGAACAGTCTGTATTGATCAGAGCAACAACACGTGCTGTTCCCTGCCAGGCCAGAAGGTCTGCGTGCCACAGCTCAGGTGATTGACTCCTCAGCAGAAGACCTTGCACTGACAGCAGGAAGGTAAGATTACAGCATGTTGCAGAGGCCACCGTTTTTCTTGTTACCCAACTCACTTGGTGGGTGAGTGTATTCCAGTTTGAGTGGGTAAAATCAGCTTCTGAGATTTTACATACATTCTGCCCCCTTCCACAAGATTTCATATTTAGTTTTGTTACACTAATTTCATGTAATGAAATTCAGTAATGAATCATGACATATTTTATTTAGGGATGCAATCATTATGTTTTGAAACTCTGATGCAAATGTTACTTGTTCATTATTGATAAAGGACAGATGTCCATAAGAAAATGTTGCTTTTGTAAGCTTAGTTACCCACTAAGCTTAGCAAACATTTTGCCTGTATAGCAAAAAAGCCTTTTGATAATACCTTATGCAAACTCTGCTAATAGTTTCCTCAATCAGCTTTAACATTTGTGTGATCTAAATGGATATAATTATTCTTACAGCTCTTGACAGTTGAAGGGTGTTGCAAAAAGAGCATAAATGCCTTACAAACAACAGGAATAAATGAAGAAAAGATTCCCAGACTAGATTCTGAATCATTTTGATGAATTACACTTTAGTTGCACAGCTTCTTTTTAATATGAAACTTGAAAGTCCTGTTGTTAAGTGGGATCTTGGGTTTACCTAGTACTTTTCCCACGATATTGCTACTTCACATAACACAACAGAGATAATCATGACAACTTTTGTTTGAAGTGTAGAAGTTCCAAACAGCTATGAACATAATTTTACCTGGTCTACATACTTGTCTTCCTCCATACACTAGAGTGGCTCCTTCTTTTACTCCAGTTTCACAATATTGCAGCAGCTTTTCCAAATGTGCCTTGTGATTTTGTGGGCCGTGATCTGTAGATCTATCAAGCGGGTCACCAATTTTCATCTTTTTTATTTCTTCTACCTGTGAGTTACCCAATTAAAATCAAGTTACCCAACATAGCAAGTCATTAAAATCACAATTACTAGTGATTTGGGGTGCCTAATTTATTGTGCCATCAGTTAGGCTTTAAAGGCTGATTTTCTTATAAAGTGGAATGTTCCTCCCTTTCTAAAATGATGCTTTGTCTTGTTTGATAACCCCTGGTTCCTTCTGAAAGTTTTTGATGCTGTTTTCATGCACTCATTCTCTTCTGCTATTGACAGATGTAAAATGTTAGCTTTTACCAGCAGTAAATGAGTTATGGTACTGACTTTCTGTTCTTGATCTAAATAAATTAATTTTCCAGTAGTGGACTGTGGTCACTACTGGATTTTTAACAATGACCTTTGTATTATTCCAGCTAAGCTTCCAATACATCTTTTTCTTAAAACTTCACAGCAGCCTTCAATCATATTGACCTAATTTCAGTAGTTTTCTTTAAACTTACCTTTCTAGTCAAATATAAAACATCACAGAAGGTAAAATATTTCAGTGTCACTTATCTGTGTGTTACTGACGAAACTATCTCCCTTCAGTGCCTTCCTTTTAACCCTATAGCAGGTTCCTGAGTAGTAGCACTGCCAGTCATAAGGAACAATGAGAAATTAAATAACTGAAAAGAAGAACTGCAAGTGTCTACGAAACTAGTATTTTTGTGCCATAAAAAAGCATCTGCTGAAACTTTAGCTCTTGAATATCTTACCACTTTTTTAACAAATTCATCATGGATTGATTCTTCCACAAACAGCCTGCCAGCTGCAATGCAGTTTTCTCCTTTGTTGAAATATACTGCTCCCATACCCTGATCAGGGGAAAAAAACATTAATATTTATATGCAACCTTTTGTTCAGTTTTTCTTTCATTCTATTGCCTTGGGTTGCATTCTGTGTTTGTGACCCTCAAAGCTTAATGCTTTATGTAAAAAGACATCATCAGTGCAACAAGCAGACCAATCTTATAACTGTTGCCACACTTTCCTGAAGACAAATGGCTCAGGGTGAATTCATTAGCACTGCTTTTACCATTTCCATCAGCATTCCACAGAAACATCTGCTGCAGGATTAAGAGAAGAGGGCAGGCACACAAAAGAATATAAAACTGTGCTAATCCCCTGAGGAATCCTGCTCATGTCAAAAGTTGTGTGGAACTGGGTGAACATCTGAGCTACAGAGAACCTCCTGTCCCGAGTGTGGGCTCAGACTCCATCTAGTTTGTTGCTTTTTATCTATCAAGAGCTGATACCTGCCATTGTTTTTCTGCAGGGGAAGGGAAGTGGGGAAAGGAAGAACAGGCCAAATAAAATTTCTAGTTTTCTGGCAGCTAAAAAGGCCTAGGGATCATATGCCAGTGACAAGTGTGTCAAAAAAAGCATTATCTTACAACTACTTTAAACCATCAAAGCCAGGTACAGCTCAGGCCAACCTCTGCATCACCCTCTTACTTCTATAGCTGAGAAAAGTGGTCGGACCACCCACCTATTATTATTTTCCATATAGGATTCACTGTGCAGTCACTCAGACTCTTGTCCTGCCAAAAGACACTCCAAAATTGGGAAAGCGTCTAACAGTTTCTTCCTGGTAGAAGTACCTGCTTAAGCTGTCTGAGATGATTCATAGAATTAGCACTTCGGGTAAGCATAGTGTGGAAGACCTTTGTTTGCTTCTTATTGAGCAAACTGCACCTGCTGTCATTTTGATGAATCAGATTACTGGAGCAGGAAATAAGCTCCCTAAATCCATTGAATTTCTTATTTGCACGCCTTATTTATTATCTTCAAACATACGATGCCTGTTTGGGAAGGTGGATTATGATGAGTGACAGTGAGTTAAGAAATATATGGCAATAGGGAGCTCAAGGTGTATTTTAATTCACTTCCAGGTGCTTATTTTTATGCACCTTTTTTTTTTTTGAGCATCAGATATTGACAAATAAATCTACATGTGTCCACTTGCCTAGTGAAAATACCTTCCAGCTATATTCATTTGTGTTACTTGTATTTTCTAATGTACATTTCTTGTAGTACTGATCCCTGTCATTTTGGTGCAGCATGAACACTTTAATTGTGCTGTCAAAGAAAACCATCCTGTAGAAAAAGAGTCTGTTTTCTAACAGATTGCATGATTTTTCACGCAAGGGCTCCCTACTGCAGTTTTTGGAAAGTCAACAAGAATATTGCAATACTATGAAGATGCATCATAAAGGCTTTGAATATATTTTACTTTGAAGTAACATTACCATTTTTACAGCTCTGTCAAGTTCACAGTCGCTGAATATGATCAATGGTGATTTGCCACCAAGTTCAAGAGAAACTTTCTTCAGATTAGTGGCTGCACTGTAAAAAATATAAGGAATCACATAAAAACATTTTTTTTTAAATAGCTTATTTCATTATTTCCTTTGGATCATATCTAGTGAAAATGTATAAACCTCTGTTTGCTGGAGTGTGTCCACAGAAGAGTGTCTGATAAAGGGTCTGGAGAACAAGTCTTATGAGGAACAGCTAAAGGAACTGGGATTGTTCACTCTGGTGAAGAGGAGGCCAAGGGGAGGCCTCATTGCTCTCTACAACTACCTGAAGGGAGTTATAGTGAGATAGGGATTGGTCTCTTCTTCCTAGTATCAGGTGACAAAAGGAGAGGAAATGGCCTGAAACTGTGCCAGGGGAGGATATTAGGAAAAATGTCTTTATGGAAAGAGTGGTCAGGCACTGGAATAGGTTGCCCAGGGAGGTGGTGGAGTCACTATCCCTGCAGATGTTCAAGACATGGATTAACAACCACGGTGGTCTTAGGTGGATGGTTGGACTCAATGATGGGACTCGAAGATCTTAGAGGTCTTTTCCAACTGAAACAAATCTATGGTTAAATGGTTCTATGATTTTCCAATACAGACTTAGTACAATTCTACCTAAATGTAAACAACCACGTGTAGTTATGCATTTGTATTACTATACACACAAAATAGCTAGTGAGATATTCATAACTGAATTAAGCATTGTACATTTCCTGAGATTACCTCTTCATGATCTGTTTACCAGTTGGTGTTGAACCAGTGAATCCAACTTTGCGAACATCTGGATGCTCAGACAGGTGCTGTCCCACTAAGCCGCCTATTGGGTGTGAGGAGAGGAGTTTAACTGAACAGCACATAGAGAATTTTTACTCTGCTGACAGCAGCACTGTAACACAGAAAGAGCTAGCAGAATGTCAGTCCAGTATCACAATGTTATTGATATTTACAGCTTTATTCATATGACTTTCAAAGTCAAGTGTTAGTTAATTTGGATCACATCAGAGTCTCCAAATTCCCCCACCTGTCTGGACTAAAGAACTTCCTAATATTCCACTGAAGGTGAAATATTCTAATTTGTAACAAAGCCTGCCCCATTCAGTTATTTCATCACTTTTCTTCTTCAGGGGAAAGAGGAAAATGTTGGCATTAGGTAACACAGTGAGGACCATGACTTACCTGTAGTGACCAGGATGCATCTTACCCTATTGCTCTAGGTCTCACACTTGCATTTAAATACTTACAAGTGTTGAGAATATTAAGAGAAAAATATGAAGCTTTACAATCTAGTGAAACATGTTTCTCTGTAATACATTCTTTTCAGACTGTTCATGCTGTCTGTGTGAACTTGCAAAGGGTGTAGGCTGACAGCCGTTCCCACTAGGTAGACTCAGGTGACATACAGATTTTTCCAATTCTATTCTGCACATATGTGCAATCACTGCATGACATAGATGCAAGACTACTGCCTATGAAGATACATGCACTTACATAATATGCCTCCAAAAGACCAGTTTGCCAGTTTTAGCATGACCCACTCTTCTCACAAAAACAGTTAGTTGAAGTTTTACCTGAACCAGGCAGAATATTTATGACACCCTTAGGAAATCCAGCTCTAGCTGAGAGTTCTGCAAACTTCAGGGAAGTCAGAGGTGTGACCTAAGTAGAAACACTTAGATTAGGTCACCTATTTAAAATAAATGCATGATGATATCTTTTACATTCAATGGATCTCAAGTCTGATACAATATTCATCTACTTATAGTGTTGACAAATGAAAAGTGATGGCTTCTTGTGGAAAACAACTCATTCTTGGAAATGACAGTAGCATCAGAGCAGAACTGAAGAGAATCAACATCTTGTATCATCATGGCAATTTACATTACTATACATGCATTTTAAAACATATGACACCATTAACCTGTAGGTGAGATCCACCAGATTGCCTGAATTATTTTACCTGAACAACTAGTGGAAGACGTAAGTCATCTGTACATTCCTTTTTGTTTTTACCTGAGCTGGTTTGAGTACAAGCGTGTTGCCTGCAGCCAAGCATGCTGCACTCTTCCATGCAAGCATCATCAGTGGGTAATTCCAGGGGATAACGATTGCACAGACACTTAAGGTAAGGAAAAATAAGGAAAGATTACATTTTTGTAATCTTTCAATGGTTTTTCTGTATGTCAAGGTTGTCAGTAAAACCAAAAAAGTGATGCTTACCCTATTGGTTCTTTCCTGGTGAATGTTAGATTATGGTTTGGCCGAGCCTGGTTAATTGGAATTGTAGCACCCTGAAAGACAGAGGAAGGATAAACTGTTTTATCATCTTAATTACAGATGTATTTGCCACATAAGTAAGTTCTGGGAAACCACAGAATAGGCTTCGAAACCAGAAGCAATTTTGCATTAGGAAAAGGGGACTTACCCCCATGATAACCACAACATTCTTCTCCATGAGTGAAGAGCTGCCTAAGCACACATACTGTGACATCTCATCTGATTTCTTAGCTATTTAGAGTCACATTCTAAATCCATATACTCCAACTGGAAGCAAACTGTTCTTTTTTTTTTTTTTTTTGTCAGGGAGACCCATTTTAGGTAAAACTCTAATTTTGCTCTATTTTCTGATTTCTTAATGCTTTTGCTAACATTCAGTTCTGGCACTCTGTCAGCAAAACAAAATAAAAGTGTAGAGAAGACTGCCATTGATTATTGCCTTTACTTATTCACTTGCCTGAATTTTGTCACACCATCCAGCGAAGTATCTGAATGTTTGCACAGACATTCCAATATGGGTCTTCAAAGCTAAAGTGTAGACAGCTCCTGAGTCAATAGACTCTATGGTTGCTAACTCTTCTTGATGTTCTTCCATCAGGTCTGCAAGTCTTTAATAAAAACATTAGAAATTCGTAGCAAAGTGAAGTCACATCTAATCACTGACAGTCTAAAATGATGACAAATAATTGTTATTAAAATTGCATTCCCACTGAGGTGGAGCACTGCAGACACTGTTTATTAACATCAGTAACATCTTGGACAATTTTCTGTTAAATTTTGCAAATGTCTTCACATTGGCTGTAGTAGAAGAAGGATGAAGAAGACATAAATAGTGAAAGCTGATTGTTCAGTTGTAGTATAATGATTAAAATTATTTTTCCATTGTACTACAATTATAGAAAATCAGACCAGTAAGTCAAAAGGAAACACACAGTAAAATAAGAAATGTCAAGTAATCAAAAGTACCAAGAAGTACACAGAGTCCTAGATTAAGATTTGGGAAACCTAGTTTGATAATGTTGTTTTGAATCATCTGAATTTGGACTAAAATATTCAAGTAGATGCTTCAAAGGCACCCAGATTGCCAAAGACAGAGCTCCTAACCTGTAATGCAATTAAATTTTATATGCCTTGGTACATCTAAAAATCTGGCACATGATCTCCTTAGGCCTCAGGGGTCTCCAGCCAGATGAGAAATATGATGGGATATGATCCTAGAAAGTCTAGCATCAGTTACAGTGTATTTCAATATTAGTGGCAATGTGGCTGTACACTTAGGGTATGAAGCGCAGATGTAGGCAGGTCAAAAGTCTCTGCCTACCTAATCTAGGTAGATTCTGCCTATAAAAGAGCCTTAATTATGCAGAAGGATTTTCAATCCTTGCAACAAATAGCATTTATATTAAGTTAAACCATCAAGTATTTAAAATATATTTTCCTCAAATTCTTTGTCTCTATTCATAAATAATTAAGAAGAATGGTACCAGTGAGAGACCACAACATTTTTCTCTGATATAAGAAGTCTAGCTAGCTAAGACCCAAGTCTAGTAAACTGAAGTAAGCTAGGGGATGGAAAGATGGCTAGTCTGGTTCCTCTGGCAGTAGGATTACAAATATCCATCATGTTCAGAATATATATGCAACAATTCTTCAGAGGAACAGTAACATTGAAGAAAACAAAACAAACCTAAGCTGTGTTTCACATACCTGTACATGAGTTGCCCCCTTTCCCTTGCATTCATTCTCCCCCATTCACCATTTTCAAATGCCTCCTTTGCTGCTGCCACTGCTTTGTCAACATCAGCCAATGAAGCAGAAGACACGCTGGCTATTACCTGTCCAAAGGTAGTATTGTGTTAGCTCAAACTGAAATGCTGGGATGCGGTGTTACTTCTTCCTACTAAATTTCTTGACTGAGTATAACCAAGTACTTAATATCCTCAGCCCCAGCAGTTGGCATGGGTGAGTCAGGCTGCAAAACATTCAGAAACAATTGAGGGAGCAGAGTTTGGAGGTCATTGCAGAGAGTCTATAGACCAATCTTCTTCTTCACATCAAGGTGCATCATCCTACTTGATTTCATCTGTCTTTCCAGAATCTATGTGATCTTACACAAGTCACAAGTCTTTATATTACAACCTAATATCCAAACGTGCTAAAATGACTCCTGCATCTTCCATTTCTTAGGAATAGAGCTTCTGTTACCATAAGGCATCATATACACACAGTATTTTATGATGATTGTGTTCCATAAATACACACATTTTATGGACAGAATAGTTCTGACTTGTATTCAATCCTATAATGAGTTTCAGGAAAAGTAATAGAGTTTGACTTGTGATAATAGTGAAAACTGTGGTACTTCAATAGAAATTATATAGTCCAGAATTAAACAGCAGTTACATGCAGACTAGATTCACTACTCTTATTTATAATTCATACTTAGACCAATTGAGAGTGAATGGTTTAGGACAGCAGTGCAACTGAGTATATTTTCTTGTTGAAGAGACATTTTTCTTACTGGGAATTTAAAGCAATACTTTAAATTTACACTTGGTCGAAGACATGAGGCTTGTAAAACAAACAAACAAACAAACAAAAAAAACCAAACAAAAAACCCCTGAAGCTCATGACTGATAGGAAATTTACACAATATCCCAAAATAAATACTTCATAAGCCACTAAACTATAGCCATTTTTGTTTGCAGAGATAAACAAGAATGAAATAAGGTAAAAGATATGGCTGGGCATGGAAATTAATAGTTGAAGTGGAAGTAGGTTATATATTTACTGAAATGCAAAACTTGTGAAATATACAGACTGACAAGTAAATTGAAATATCAAAGTATTTCTAGGTGTTGTTTAATGTGGTTTTGAAACTGGCAATATTCAGTTAGTGGTTTACGTTTTCAATAGGCAAAGAAATTGAAACAAACTGGTATTGATCACATTTAGAGATCACTCACTGATCCATCTGCTGGATTTATAGTGTCATATGTCTTTCCATCATCAGCATTTATAAACTGCCCATTTATGAAACACTGGTATGGCATATTCACAGTCATGTTGTTCACGTTTTTTGAAACCTAAGAGTGAAATAAACAACAAATTAATTTAAACTTTCAATAGCTAATATTTTAGTGTAGCATAAGAAGTTTTTGGTATCTACACCTAACATCCAGCCATATTTTACAATCTATCTAAGACAAGTGGACAAACAAGTAAAATGAAATTGAAATCATATTCTCCCTGAACACCAACAACTAGACCCTGAGATAGTTCCACAGGTTTCTGTATTTTTATCATTGAATCTCCATGTTCAAACTAATACTAAATCCTGGTTAAGGCTGGTGCTAGAGGACTTGAATCAAATGCGTAATTCTCACATTCAAGAAATCTTGACTTGCTTAATGACTTACAACCCACTCAATCTTCCTTTCACACAAAGTTTTCAAGCAGACTCATAGGAGTACTGTTTGCCTCAGGAAAGCAGAAAGTCTAGAACAGTTTTGACTGAAGCATACTGGCAAGAGAGTATAAGGGATATAGGAATATCTGCCCCTGTGTCATCTACTCTGTATTCTTGATCTCTTGGTTTCCAGTACACTTAAGCGACATTACATACATACTTCCATTACAAAATATATAAAAGCTGGGTTAAAAAAAAGGTCATGAAGAAGAGTTTGTATGACCAAATATTTGTTTGCTTTTCCTACTGTGTCAAGCAGTCTAATACAATATATTGTCTGCCCTTCCCCACCCTCCACCCCCCAAGAAAAATGAAACAATAAGCAATAAAGGCAAAATAAAAGGTCTTACATAATCAATGACTAACTCTTCTTTGTCTTCTCCTCTAAATTTTCTGACAGTCATTTGAATAAAGTCTGCAAACTTAGTGGCCATATATACATCTTCATTCTGTAGCTGAAGTCCACTGTATTTCTGTTTGATCTCTTCTAGCATTCTGAAGATTTGAAAGAAAGAATAAGTTTAATTACAAATGAAAAACTATTCAGTTAATGGAATCATTACAAGGTTGAAAGGTGTCAAAACTGGGCACCAGTATGTATGCACATGAATATGTGTGTGTGCCAATAGTGGCTCAGAAGTTCTGGATTTTACTGAAATCTATTGATTTAATCAAAGGCATTACTGAAAATATAATGTCAGTTCTGGAATACTTTCAGGTAAACTTTTGGAAATAAATAACAAATAGCATATATTGATTGATAAAACAGTCTATGGGACTACTATAACCAATATAATGGAGGACATTCATAGTGCTGAGTCTGAAAAGTAGCAGGGACAGTAATCAGTTTGTTTAAAAACAACACATGAAATGCTGGTCTTGTATTATGTCCTGGCTCAATTATGTCTATGCAAGGCACTCTTTCCCTCTAGGTAGTTCTTCAATTAACTTCCCAACCAGCCACTTGGTCTTGAGATACCTGTCATTACATGAAAAATGGTTTGATCATCACCATGCCCCCCAACGTGGCTGATATTCCTGAAGGTAAGGAGAATTTTTCTTTACCAGAAAGAGCAAAATTATGACAGTATCTCCCAATTTTAGGAGCAGAACGTGGGCACATTTTCAAAGGTAGGAAAGGGAATAGTAGTTAGAGTATTGGAAAATATGAGAGGATTTTTTTTAACACTACCTAAGTTACCCTGGTTTAAAAGTACTCTAACAATTTTGTTTACATTGAAGCTTTGGCTTCAAACTTTTGTTGTTCTCGGTATTTTTTTACCTGACAACATGCATAGAGGATGCTCCAGATTTGAAGAAGTCTGTGGAATCCTCAATTGCAGCAATATTGCTCAAAATTCCTTTCCAGATAGCCTGATAATACATAAAAATAATGAGGACAATAATGAATAAGGCTCTAATTGTAAGCAGTATTTACTGAACCATATTTTCTATGGTAGCTGTATTCTAAACCAGAAAATTATTTTAAGAGTGTTTTGAACTGTCTAGAGACCTTATGCTAGCCAATAAATTCTTCATCATAATTAGCTTATAAAAATACTATTTTGCCCACGATAATTTCATCTAATCAGGTAAGAAACCTGAATAGTAGAATGCTAATAATTTTCAGGCCCTTTTTTTTTTAAGTTCTTCATATTTCAAACAATAACTTCCCATTGCCTTGTGGAATACATTTTCAGCAGAGGCAAAGACAGCCTGGAGCATTTTCTGACCGGATTGACGGAATTTCTGGGCAGAGCTAAGAAATAGTTTAAGCTGCATGCATGAGATGGAGATTTCTGCTAACACGAAGAGTGAATTAACTGGTAATGTAATATTTCAATTAATTATAATTAGGTTTCAGAGTTAGCAGGTAGTGTCATGAACTGTGGAGTTATAGTTCTTTTGATAATACCTCAGGCAGCTTTGAGGTTGCTGGCAAACAGAGTCAAGGTAATCTTGCAGCAGTTTAAAATATTATTAGTACATCAAGCTGCTTGACCTGTGCCAAAAGCTATCGACTCTGTAGCAGTGTTAGCAGAAGGTAAGGCATCTGGGATTCACTTGCTCTGGTACAAAATTACAACGACAAATATGGCTTTTAGCTAAGCCTTTGACATATTACAGAGGGATGGACTACGTGAAAGGGTAGCAAAGTGCTTCCCTGGCTATAGGAGCTTTTGGCTCCAAGCTGCCCCATGGCATGCCTACGCTGACTTGCCCCTTCTGTATGGGAGAACATTGCTGCTTCTCTCTTTCAGACTGCTGTTCTAAGGCTCCCTAGAGCTTGTCTAACAGGAACACACTGAGCACATGCTAGTGAGTAACACCACAGTGAAGAAAGAATTTCAGAACTGTCCGAGTTTGTCAGAGTTGAAAAGCTTGTGGTTGTGAGGCGAAAGTCCATTTTGTTTCCTTGCTTCCATCATAATTCATAAATATTTACCATAGCTGAGTCTGTCATCACTTTCTTTGTATAACTTGTATCTCAAAGAAAACTTTCTAAAGTGATGTGTAAATACTCTAGTCAATTTCCAATTTCACCAGAATGTCAGTAACTTTGAGCACATTTTATCAAAAAACAATTAGCATAACAAAATAGAAAAATATACCTTGCCTATAATGAGATGTAATGTTTTTGCCTAAAGTAACATCCTACTACAGCAGTTTATTGAATTACCCTAATATCTTCTGCCATCTTTTTCTCCTCTTCTGTAAGTTCCAAGGTAGTGTTTTCATCAACAGAGAAGTATTTAGATGCAGGGATCATTTTTCCATCCTCAAACTGCAGATTCCTCACTAGTACCTGAAAATGAGAGCATATTAATTTTAATCCCTTGCATGAAAATTTTTTAGGTATTAATATGGTTACTGAAATAGCTTGCAAGAAAGATGTTATGATGCAGGAACTTTAGCACAGGCCACTCCTACCCATCTTTCAGATTATCTCCTAGTATCAATACAGTTTAATCTCTGATGAAAATTAATATGGATTGAGTGAGAAGCAAAACATGAAGGTTTCCTCCAAAGGATGGTAGAGAATTGCTAAACTCCAAACTAACTAGCTCTCATTACAATCTGGATTTGTATAGCCTGATGATTCCACACTACCTGTACTTCTTGCTAAAGTTATTCCAGCCATGCTCTTGTTTGCCAGGGTGAGCACTTACCATCTTCCCATCATTACCAAAAATGACTAGACCATTCTTGGTTACAAGTCCAGGTCTTGAAGCACCTTTAATTGACAGCTCCTGCCCAGCAGGCACTGAAGCATCAAGTAATGATGACCCATAAAAAGTAACCACCTAAAAATAAACAGAATTAAAAGTGCACAGATTCCAAACATGCTCTAAAATTCTAATGAAATTATACTGTTCTGAAGCTTTAATATAATATAAATGAAACACAAGTATCTAGACATTGCAAACATACTACAACATTATTTCTGTATCTTTACAACCCAGGACATGTAAAACTTTGCAAGCTGCCTAAAGCTGCTTAGCTGTAACAATGTGCATGCTAGAATCAGTACAGGAAGGGGAACAGCTTTTGTCAGTGCATGCCCAGAGGGAGACATCGGCAGAAGCCTGACAGTGACCGATGGAGTCTTGCTCTGCTCCCAGGCTGGCAATGCTGAAAGCTGCCTCTCTCTTGCACAATTCTGTTCTTTCTAGGCTCTCCTGGCCGTTAGGGTAGAACCAGGCTTTATGGAGCAGCCTACCAGTAGATGGCTAATATTTAAGTTACAAAATCTGGAAGCAGGAAAGATAACGTAATTTAAAAATATTTTATACAAGTACAATGTGGATCAAACATATAGTACTTTTAGTAAACAGTTGGGTTTGGATAAAATGAGAAATATTTATTTCTGCAAATTAATCTAGGTCCAAATATCTTTAAAATAAAGCCTCTTTTCTCATTTCAGTAGCTCACAGTGGTTTGCTTTTCTGTTAATACTGTGACGTACAGCATGGGTTGCATGATAATACATGACTGACTCTCAAAATAACTGTCACAGTCTGATTCTATCCTTCTTCTTCCTTTGTACCATGCCCAATTTTTTTTCTTTATATATTGCTCTTATCTCATTGAAGAAAAATCTTAACTACATTTGTTTAGGTACTTGTTCTAGATATATACAAAATATATAGCCACCAAATTAGAGTTACTTCAATGTAAATCTCACTTGTATTCACCTGTGTGGACACCTTTAGTTTTATGAGGAAAAAAGGTCAAAAAGAGGGTATAAAAAAGAAGAATATTCTTCCAGTTCTCAGAGCATACCTGGCCATCTATTGTTGCCCATGCTCCAGGGACCTTATCATGCCCTCGAATCCAGTTGTGCAAAGCTGCTGCAGGTTGGTTCCAGGAGATCTAGGAAATCACAACATCCCAGCTAATCCTTCTGTGTTTAAGTATAAATCCAATTAGTTATGCTTTCCTATACAAGAATTAAAGATCCTCCCTCCTTCTCTTTCACTTGTTCATTTATTTAACAACACAGAAATGGTCTGGTCTAAAAAACGAAGATCAGTGATCACCAGATGGATTGATCACCAGATGGATAATCATAAAGACTTATCAAATGGGATTCTTTCAGCACTTCTGAGTTCTGTGCAGTTTATATTTTTTCATAGATTCTCCTTCTCACATTAATATGAAAATAAAACTCTTGCTACTAGATATTAATTTGCAAATAATATTATGATCAACAAATTCAATAAGCATAGTGTAAATATAAGTAAGTGTATGTCTGGGGTGTCACCTTCTGCTGAAAATGATGTATTCGTTGTTTGGATCCCAAGTTTTTAAATAAATATACCAATTTCTATTAAAATACTTCCTACCCTTTGTAAATTTTTTCATAGATGGAATCCCTACTACAACTTGCAGTTCCTGCAAGACTTTGAGGAAAAAGGAAATAATGTTTTAAGAATGTCATATACATTTGATATGTAACATCAGCAAAAATGTGTTCATTTATCGTTGCAGTATATATACAAAATTAGTTAAAATATCAGAATAATTATTAAATAACAAAACTCAGCTACCCAGCACAAAGAATATGGAATATGTAGAAGCAAGTTATAAGACAGAGATTTTTACAGCAGTGAGATTAAGTTAGTTCACTCCAAGGAAGCTCCTTGTTTCTAAGGTAAGTCACCTTCAATGTCTCAGGTGGAAAGGAATACATTCACCATGGACAAGATGCTGAAACTGTTGGTCTAGCAAAGGAAAAGGAAGTATTACAGGCAGCATTCACTACTATTTTATGGTGGCCTTCACAGACACAAAGAAGATCCAGCTAATGTGGTGGGGACACTTACATAATGTAATTCTTACATGGCTGGTCAAGCAATTTTTTTTCTCCGTTGTTTGCTTACGTGAATTTTATATTTATTTATTTTTGTGTTGCCAGCAAGAAAGGTGCCAACACTTCGTTTTCCTAACAGTGAATCTGTTGCTGTAGAGAATTTAGTATGGATTTTGGTAAAGAGATCTATCCTCATTCAATGCTGTATTTCAACGTCCACTGTGTGTAGATGATCCCAAGTAGGACACCAAGTTTATAAACATAAGTAACTGATGAAAGGGAACAGGAACTTAATGTATGGCTCTGTTAAATACATCCTTGGGGTTATCGCAGGAGTAAGGGGTGAGGAAACAACTAAGTTAAAATTCTTGTTAACTTCATATCACTCCTGATACCACACAAAACACAGTGTTATTTAAAACTACCTCTGCATTTTCCTTTTTCTGAATCCCTTCATATGTTGCCCCTTCTTTAGGCTGAGGTATACGAGGGGCTTTACCATCAGCAATTAGATGCACAGCTTCCACCTAAGTGAAAAAGTAACAGATTTAATGTTAGCTTGCTTCACATTTTTTCCTCAGTCATACGTGTGAATGACAGCAAAAGACTTTCTGCCACAAGAGTAACTGGTTTATTTTTAAAACCTAGTATTTCCAAAATGTAGAGGACCAATGTTGCACTGATTAACATGCATATATACTTAAACTTATTTCAGAAAAGAAATAGCCTCAGAAATTTGATGGGAGTAGACGACAAATATATAGCAGCTGCCTAAATTCTGCAGGACCAGAATGTGGCTGTGTACGATTGTATTTAACTCTTTCCTTTTTCTTTCAGCAAAAAGTTATTTCTCTGCATTTAAATTGAGAGGGAAAAAAAATACCCAATGATACATGCTGAGCATTTTTTACATATGTTCTTTTAATTTTAAAATTATACAAAAAAATGACAATCAAACTCCAAGGCAAATCCACCAGGACTCTGATCTTCAGCCCCCCTCTTTTTTTTTTTTTTTTGTTATTCAACCTCACCTCTAATTTCCTGTTCTCTGTGAGCCTTAAATTTCACCTTGTAAAAACATTCAAGAAATCTTTGGAAAGAGCCACATTCCACACAAATTCAACTTTTTTCCTTCTGTAGAAACAGGATATCCTCTGCCTCCTTCCAGCAACAAATACTCTGAGGCCACCTCCTCAGAGGTCGTGAAGCAATGCAGCTTCACTGGTCTAGGATTTGGCTGAGTGCCACAACCTCTGTCTTTTCAAATGCACGCATCTTGTCTGTATTTCCTTTACTTTCAAATTCTAGCATATGCTTTTAATTTCTTCTTAAAATGTTGATATTCAGTACAGTTAAGCATACCATAGCCTTTACTCCTTCTGGGAAGAGAAACCGATTATACAGATCATCCACAGTATCGTTTTGGCCAACATCACATTCTCGCTGCAGAAGGATTGGTCCAGTGTCCAAACCATCATCAGCCCAAAAAATAGTAAACCCTGCTTTCTTATCTCCTTGAATTAAAGTCCTGGACATAAAAAAAAACAAAAAAAAAACAAACCAAAACCAAACCAACCAAATAAACGAACAAACAAAACACCAAACAAACCAAAACAAAAGCCTTACAGTAAATACAGAAAACATTAATGTATTCAGGGATATCAACTGATCTGTTACACATTCATTTACTTTAGACAAAAGAGAAATTCCTAACGATCTTTAGCACTAGTTTTATTGCTAATTTCATAGTCAGGAACCCACAATTTTGATACTATTGATGCGTGGTTTCCACAAAGTGACATACGAAATTGTGATGGTTTGATGGTGCAACTGAATCCAGGGTGTGTATCACACAGTTCATTGTCATGATTATTCTTAATGTATTATTAGTGATAAGAGACACAGAGCAAAAGGTGTGCAAAAGTTGTGACAATTTTAAACATGGATGCTTCTAAACATCATGTTATTTTCATAATTTATTGTTGTTTACTCTAATTAGCCAAGCTTTGTAACTTTTCTGTAGGTCATTGAGGGAAGTACAGTGTGTGCACAGATGAAAAAAGAGCTAAACTCAGAGTGGAAAACTCTTGAGTATGAAAACGCCAGACTGTTGATTTATCTGTGCAAATAAAATATGTGAATGTACAAAGCACATCACTGATCTTCCCAGAATGACAGCTGCACTTGCACTAAAAATCGTAATAAATCTTAGGTATGAAGTGCAGTTCATGAAAATACTCAGCTGCTGAGGTTCCTTCAGAGCAGTTTCAAGTCCACAGAACTGTGCCAGAATTTACATGAGTAATGGGTATAAACCAACATCCTAACGTGACATGAACATGGTTTTGATGCACAGAACTCACCAGTTGATTGCAGAAGCTCCTCGATGGCGTGGTAGGATGGATGGATGGTAAATAATTGAGCCATGTTTTGGGCAGTCAATAACATCCATGGGGATGAACTGTGTACAGAATGGAAGGACATTTAGCTCTGCTCCAACTGATTTGTAGGCTGCAAGGACTTCCTGGATAGGTTTGCCTTTAGCTCTCCATCTGGGGAACTTAAAAACAGGAGTACCATCCTTCTCCGCTGCCAGAGCTGAGGGGCAAGAACAAAATGTGAATTTAAAAAAAAATATGTTAAAAATTCAAACTGAAATCAGAGAGATATTGCATGACAGCTTAAGCAGATCACCAAGTGAATGATTACAGCCACCCCTTTGTACCGTTCTGCATACTGTTTAAAATCTTTTGCACTTGATTATATTTTATTAATTATGTCTTTGATTCTCATGCCTGCAACTTACATAATTTTCACCTTTAAGTTCACTCCTGTGAATTGGCTAATACATACCAATGAAAGCAGGAAAGATCAAAGAATGTTATTGACTACTTAACAGTGACACTTCATTTGTTGTCTGGTCCTTACATTTGCCTGCAAATGGTGTGGTTTAGCAGAACTGAATTTTATATTTCAGCAGTTTTTATGTGAATATGACTACATATAACTAAGTTTCATCCACATCAGCAGTGTCATGCCATGTGACGCAAATAATTACAGATGATAGTAACCTGCAGTAATGTCTTCCAAATTCTGTTTATCAATGCCTTCTGGATATGCTTTCATTTATCTGTGGGACACACAGCTACACCCAAAATTAGACTCAAAGGCGAGAAAAAAAAAACACACCAGCTGCATAGGGAATTTTCAGGTCATTGATAAATTCCACTGCACAAATACTTAACTCATCATGGAGAGTTGGATAGTAGAGTCCAATTCTACATATGTTGAGTTGTGTGTGTAATAGAAAGAAAAGGGAAAACAAGAAGTATAGAAAATTCACCTAATTGATATTTCTAGACACATTTGAGATTTTTCTTTCTCTTTTTCACTTCAGAAATCAGATCTTCAGTTTTATCTAAAGGATCTTTTGCCTATTATCTTAAGTTTTAAGAAAATGCTTCCTTAAATGCCATTCCAGGGAAGTTAGAGTATATTGCAATTGTTATTAGAAACAGAACTTGTAGCTGTGTGAGTATACAGAAACATTAGCAAATTTCACTTGAGATTTACACAGTATGAGTCATCTGGAAGTAAAAAGCAATGAAGCATCCAGTTATTTCTCTCTCTCTCTTTTTTTTTCCCCATCAGGAGACCAATAAACTAATTCTATTGTTTAGTTAAAATAAATATATTATTTAAATCAGAGGAAGTTTTACTTAGCTACCTCTGCTAGTATATTAACTGTACAATAATAATTTATAGAATGTAATCAAGTACTACATTATGCTTCCAGAGCTGGAAAGTTGAATTGTCTTTTTCCAAACTAGTAATTGTCTTCTTTAATTCTTCCAAAATATGATTAAATCATTTAATGAGGTGTAGTTATGGGATACAATAAGCTTGAGAACTATAAGCTAGTTTGGGAGTGCCATAGCCCAGGTAAGCAAAATTTATGTTTGATTCTTCCCTCATAAGAGTTCTGTAAAAACATGTCAGGACTCAACAAAAAATTAAACCCCAACTTGAGACAGCTCATGGAATGTAGTTTAGACTTCAGGTTGTCCATAAAGATACATTCCATTCTGGCACTTCTATTTGCTAATCACATTAACTCACAAATTTTTTGTCACTGGAAAAACAAATGTTACTAGTCAGATGATTCCAAAGCAGCAAAAAGCTGGTTTCTGTTCTATCAGTACAATTCTGAATACCTTTCAGGCAACAATTCCTTCTTTAGGAAGTCTAGAAATCCTCATGCATTTTGACGATGGAAAAAGGAAAAGTGAAGCCTCCTCTAACCTTTTCAACACATTTTACATAGTCCAGGTGGAAGAGAAATAGGATCTGCAGGACCACTGCTACATGCAAGTTTGTCAGAAAAAGGCAGGAAGCCAGCAATAAACAGTCTTGGCTCCATGCTTTGAGTGTCCAGACAGCACAGGGAAACAGGTGACAGACATCTGAGCTTGAGTACAGGCTCAGCAGCCTGTACAGATCTAGTTCAGGATGACATACATTCAAATAAGGTACCCTGATTAATTTATTTTCCAAGTATCTTGATGCATGACCCTGTACAGTTAGAAACAACTTGTAAATATTGACAAGACTAAATCAGTTCCGGGACTTAAGTTTGCTGAAGCATAACTTTTATGCTGAATCCAGTGTAATAAAGGCAATATATACAAGTCTTTCCTATATGGATATCAACTTCTCATGAAAAGGCAAGTTTGTTAGGTATGTCTGTAATTGTTTGTTATGTATGCCTGGAATTTTAACATTTGGATTAAGGTTACACTTACCCAAAGGATCAGCTTGTCCATTCTTGTCGGGCACTGTGAATACTCCCACAACTTTATGTCCCTCTTTCCTCAGCTTGGTATAAACTTCTTGTCCAAAAATACTTTGCCCTATAAGGGCTAGCTTTAGCTTATGTTGATAAACCTGGCAAAAAGAATTAAAACAAACCATGCAAAGGATGCAAAGGAAATACATTGTTGCTTACATTTCTTGCTTGCTTTTTCTTGATCAATGTTCATTTCCTTTTAAAACTGAGTAGTCTTTCTACCCTTTCTACCTAAGCACCTTTGAAGGAATAATTTTTTATATTAATGACCAGCCATGTAAAATTCAGAGAGACCACACTTAACAGAATCATCTGCCTCTGCCACTGGTGTTTATACGACTTTCTCAGAGTTCTCATTAGACAGACCCACTGCTTGTTACAAGAGGCGTAACAGGCTCTATGATTTTATTCACAGTCAGAACTAATATCATAGGAAATCAAACTACATTTTTTTGAAACAGGCACATAAAACACTTAAATCCCTATAACTGAGTGGTATCATAACATCTGTGATTAACATGTGTAAGCTAAAGAAGACAAGCTTGCATTGTTCCTGCAAAGTTAGGGGTAGTGATGATCCATATGATGTTCTTACAAGGAAATACTGTTAAGTGTGAGGTTCCCTTGCTGGACTTCCACTGCCTCTTGCATTTGCATCCCAGTACAATGGACATATGCTTTTAAGTTTCTTCAGACTGAGTAGGTGTAAACAACTGTTTCAACTTCTTATTTTTAGGATAGTAAGAATCACAGTGCTTCTATGATATCAGGCTATCATGTACTGCTACTTTATTCAAGTGCTTGCACCTGGAGAAAACTACTGATGCCTTAAGAGTCCCTTTAAATTTAGGGGACAGTTGTGCTCCTCTCCAACCCTGCCTCCAGTCCACCACCTCTAACACCTCCTTTATCCTAGAGCTGGTTTTCCTGTAGCTACATGAACTGGATTAAAGTACTGAGGTAGAGAGGCACTGGCCTGACAAAATGTGTCTTATTCTTAACTGGATCTGTTCACTGATCTACTTCATTGCTCTGACCTGAGTCCTAACACAGGTCCAGCAAGGTAGCAGGAATAAGTATTAAAGCACTGGCAGAATGGTGGAAATGTCTCTATAAGCACTGTCTTTGCATTTTTCATCAGCTTCTGGAGACTGAAAAACTGGAAACCTTTGAAAAACAAATGGACTAGCAGACCTGGTCATGAAGGAAAGGTCCACACAATAAACAGAAGTATTACCTTCCTCAAAACTGAATCTGGTAGAAAGTATTCCTAGACTCGAACTACAAAGATCTCTCCTTTTAGGAGGCCTAAATGTAAGGCAGCAAACAAATGCACACACCCCCCACCTTTATTCTTAACTGTCTCTTCGCCAAAGGGACTTCGACTTATTTTTTTTACTGAATGACCCATTAGATGCCCTGAGTTTAGAAAGGTAAAGAAGAATCAAAGCACCATTCCAGTACCTTAATCACTGGCATTTGTTCTGTGTGTTGGCACTTGTAAGTTTTTCTTCTTTTCCCTCCTCTTTTCCCTTTCATAAGGCGCCAGGACATTGAGGACACCTTGACTAAGTGGGTTATTGATTGAATATCAAATGGTTTGGGCTGCCCATCACATCACATCATATGACAGATTTTAGGAGAAAGAGGAATGTCCTGAATTACAGTTACTCAAAACCACAATCCATTTCATTGCAATTGATTTCACAGCTGGATTATTATGGATGTATTTTGCTGTTTTCAAGTTATATTTTAGTTGTGCAGCTGGCCTGAGAATTGGTTTTTCCCATTAGAAGAATATTGAAGTGTGCTTTTTATTTTTCTATACAAAGCAATAGGAAACGACTCTTTGTCCAGTGACAGTATTTTCCCTCAGAATGAAACTGCAAAGTAAAACTCTCCCTGCAACTGCAGCAGTAACAGTTAATAAGATGTAAAGGTGAAAAGGGCTCCTGCAAAATCAGTTTGTTATAGTTAACTGGTAAAAAATTACTATGAGACCGATGATAATTATTACTAATCAATGCTGCACTGCTGGCAGTAATGCCTAAAATATGTCGACTATTTTGTTTTTAATAAAGACAAGACCTTATTTTGAATTACAACTAGCACAACTTATCATTGTAATTATGTAACAAGGCCCCATGGATGCAGGTAGATTTCATTACCAATGCTTTATGACTGATATATTTTCTTTTGTAGTAGATATGTTGCTGCATTATAAAAGTAATAATCAGATTTCCATAATAATGAGATTTTCATTATTATTTTAACTATAGCAAGCAAGCTAGAGAAAAATTAACCTGATGGATCACTGACCATGTGTGGCATGGTATGAAATCCTCTGATTTCTGTACTATGCTAATTTACAGTGGTAGCCCAGCTAGTACATTGAAGGAACATTAAAGATAGCCCAAATGACAGTTCTACCTTTGTCCTTCAGTTAGCATTTCTCAATAAGAAGACAAGACTGGGAGAGATCTTCTTAGCTAACAAACCTAGTTCTCTGCCATCATATACAATCACCTCATATGATTGCTTTTATAAATTTACTTGACTTCCTTTTGAAAATAGTTTTAAAGTCCTCACAGCTGTACTCTGTTGCTTTTCTGATATTTGGCTAATTTTTTTTGGTAATTTTAAGTCCAAATTTATCACCACTTTAAGAGGTAAATTTTCTCCACTTTTTGACAAAGTGTTAATAACATATGCATCCCCTATACCTAAGCTTCATTTTTAGTTCATGTTTCCCTATGATTAAATCTGATTCTCACATTACATGGAACTGCATACCACTTCAAGTCCCAAACCATCAGTTGCTGTAAATCAATGTACTTTCAGTAAAGCTACCTATTATTATTTTACACTAGTTGTGGAACTGATTCAACAGATGATGAAAAGCAAACAAAGAACAGTCTCCATGCAAACAAAAATATAAATGGCAAAACTGATAAGACTGCAAACTGGCTAAGTCCCATTTCTGCATTGAAGGGAATAAAAAGATTAGTTTGGCAGCAAATCAGCTCTCACACGTGCAGAAAGTTACTCAAACAGGGAGCAGTTTCAATTGCAGGATGGATCTGGTAATTGTGCTATGACCAGTGATTCTTGAGTTACTTCTCCAATGAATAATATATGTGTATTGTGTGATTTCTTTTAACATCTGGTTCAGACGTGGCAATTTGCCTGTAGCACATGAATGCATACACTACCATCAGCAGAAAACAGGAGGCAAGCCCACAAGTTAGCCAAGCTCAGGATTCCTACTTCATTTAAAGGAAGGGCTTGGATGATCAGACCGCAAATTCAACTCTCCATTTTCTGTTTTATTTTTAACAGTACAGTTGGGAAACTACAGGAGATCTTATAGCTACCCTCTATATTCTTTCGGAAGTGTTCCTCAAGCATTTTCACCTAAGATTAGTTAGGCCTGTAAAAGTGGGAAATCATTTTAGAAGAATTAATGTGGACGTAGGACCCAATTAAAAAGTAAAGTTCTATAAGGTTACATAGAAATGAAAAACAGTTTGGTGGTCACTTTTTTAACAGAAATGTCATATTTTGGTCAGTATACCATCATTAGCATTCATCAAGAAGCTCTAGAAAGGAAACTCATTAAAGAACACCAAAACAGTCTTGTTGAATAATGTATTAGATGGATACTGGATCATTATCACTAACATACACAAAGATTAAACATTTTATTATTTCTGTTAGTGATGTTGAGAAGTTCTAATAGATTTATTCTGCAGTTGCCTGGCTGACTATGGGAAGGCTAATGGCCATGTAGTATCAGAGTGGATTTTTTTATGTACTTCAGTAAGGTTACTCAATATGTAGTTATGGCAAATGATGCAGTTCATGTGGCTTGGAGAGATCTGGCCTTTCCTTTATGGCTAATCAGAGGCTAATGTAGTTATTTTGACAGTGCTACCAAAAGAAAATAATTTTAAAAGTTGACACTAACACTATTTTAATTCTGGTGTTTCCTTTGTCTAAACTTCTAATTTCTTCTTTAAGCTTCTATTTTGCTTATATTATAACACACATTAATATTAATTGTATTTCCCTAACTCAAGTGCTCCCAGTTTGGATGAAGAAAATAAGACAAAGGTAAAGAGCATAAAACCTGAGAAATGCTTGTACAAGCAGTTTATCTTGAATGATCAAACTTGTTTGAAAGTCCACTTTTATTTCTCTGCTTCAATATGAAAGAACATAGTTAAGTTTAATTTTCCTGTTTAAAAATTCTGGCCATACCATCTGATGACATTGTGCTAGAATTCATTTTACAGTGGCTCTTTAAAAGATATACAGTATTTCTTGGTTTGTTTTGTTTGGGTTTTGTTTTGTTTTTTAGTTCAGAATACCTAACCAAAAATAAAACTAACAAATTTAATTAAGCACTGCATAGAGAAGAAGCCTGACAAAGGCTGGTGATTGTCAAGTTCTAGTTTCTTGTCTCAGAAGAATCTAATGTTACAAAGCCTATCTATAGGGGAACATTTGTTTCACAGATAAAAATAATTTTCTGTTACTACCTCTTTTGTATGTGTGTGTAACATTTAATTGGTTGTCAGTTTCTAATCACATTTCTTGAAGTCTAACATTTGGTAACTGCTACTGTGGTTATGAAGCATACTATTGAAAACAGCAATATATTATTCTGTGCAAGAATTTAGGGAAGTTAGTACATATTTTAACATGTTCCATCTTTTTTAACATTAAGGTAGAATTAGGCTTCATTTGAAAAGCAATACTGCAACTTTATTTCAGCTGAGGATCTCCCTATGTGTGCTAAATTCTTGTGCCTTCAAATAGAGTATCTTAGAGCCTCCCCTCCCATCTACACATCTACAGGCAATGCATTCTCACTAGTCATTCTCATTTTTTGGCACTGCTGATTGCATTTCCAAAAAGCTTGTGCTGAATTGCTTTATTCTAATGCCTTCCATGTAGATACCTTTGAAGGACTGCTGTCTTCACACTAAACTGGGCAGTCAAACATGAAACAAAGAACAGCCTTTAGGAAAGAAAAAGTCTTCTCCCAGCCTTATCGAGTGTGCCAGACCTACACAACTGGACAATTTGGACAGGCTAAGGCTTTCACGAAGCAGTTACTTGCAGGAGTTCTTGCAGCCTGCATATTTAACAGGACACAAAGAACGAATGCACACAGCTGGAAAAAAATAAACCATGTGTGCAAAGGAATTCAGGCTATCAACTTCAATCCCAAGCAACCCACCATCCCAGAGCTAGGAACTGGCGATGAGGTCACAAACTAAGTATTCTTCCTAGGCCAAAGTGTGGGGGCTTCACTTTGGTACTGGGGACGGGCACGGTCTTTCCTAACTGAGAAGGCAACCTTCAGCTACTCGCAGGGCAAAGCCAGCGTGAGCGAGGCAGCAAACGGCCACACTCACATTGTTCTCGACACACGGTAACCGGTGATTATCAGAGCATTGCTAGTGCTTGTTGCCTGCAGCTTCCAGGCACATCTTAGCAAAATGCAGCGCCCAGACGATGGCTGCGATCCCGCCCGCAGACCTGCCGGGCAAGATGCTGCTTCCGCAGCCAAACCAGGCTCTTCGAGTCCTCATGACCTTCCCGTGCCTGTGCGCGCTTTGCTAACACCCCAACAGAAGCAACACGCATCACATCCTGGAAATACACACACCCCCACCACTCCCTCAGCCGCTGCTTCCCACTCCTTGCCCGGCCCCTTGCTGCCCTCAGACCAGGGCGGCACGCAGAGGAGCATCTCCCGCCGTTCGCTCCCCGGGCATGGCACGGCACGGCACGGCATTAGGGGGACCACATCCCCCGCGGCCCGCCCCTCGTTACTCACCGCGGCCGACGTGCAGATGGTCCGCAGCATCCGGGGGGCTGTCCGCAGCATCTTGCAGCGCACCGCCGAGCCCCCGGCTCTCTCGGTCGCCCGGCAAAGACCGAGCCGGCGGCGCGGCCACGGCGGACCGCCTCTTCTGATGCAACGCGCGTCGATGCCTCTGGCGCCCCGCCAGCTTCGGCATCCGCGGCGACGCGCTCCGGCCCGGGCTCGCGGGGACAGGCGCGGCGGGCGCAGGGGGAAAGCCCCACACCTGCCGCCTTCTGCTGCCGCACCCAGCGCCCTCTTTGCGGGATCAGGATGTCCCGGAGCCAGAGGAATGGCGGGAGTCGCCGCGGCCGTGCAGCTCTGGTGAAGGGGCGGGGAGTCAGGCAGGGGGCTCTGGCCCTCGCTTCCCCCCGACCCGGACGCGAGCAGTGTCTTCCCCACTGCTGCCCACAGGGCCCGAAGGCAGGGACAAACGGGGTGGCAAAGGGCTACCGTCCCATGAGGACACGAGTCACGGCCACCATGCTGCACCAGCCTCAGCAGTTCCCTGCAGGGGCCACCACAGTCCCCGTCCATTCATTCAAAGGCTCGGTTAACGGCTGAGCCCATCATCTTTGCTGAGGCTGTCGGCAAGACGTTCATGTAAATCTCCTGTGACAATCAAAATATGACTAAATGATCGACATTGCCTTTTAGTTTATCAAATGTCAAAAACGTCAATAATAAGGGTAAAAAACATTAATGCCTTTCTGGAAATCCATATCACCAACATCACTAAGTATTTTTAAAGCTGCCCATTCTACTTCATAAAACAACAAAAATCTTCTAGGTCAACTATTAAGTGTTTCAACTTCAATATTTTTCTAAAGTCATAAAAAATATTCTTGTTGGAGGTACAGAAAAGGTCTTGAAGATACAAATTCAAAGTGCTAAAAAAATCAGAAGGCAAATGAACATGACACCCTCCAGGGGTATGAATAGCAAACCCAAAAGTAGGTAGCATAGCAGCATGTCTCCATTTTACTGTTTTTCAGTGACCCAATGACCTCTCTCCCCCACGAAGAGGAACTGGGAGAATTAAAGGTGGATTGTAGGTTGAAATGGAAACAGATTTAATAAAACAATAATAAACACCCCTACTATTAAGAGAAAGTACACAAAGTTATACTCAGCCTATATAGTGTTTGCGAGCTGTGTGCTCCCAGCAGTGAATGCCAGATGTCAAGCACTGTGAGCACCATAGCTCCACTGAAAATGTGAAGGTCACAGCAAAAAGGAGAGTAGGCCTTGGGAGCAGAATGACAGGTGAGACCCTCCAGTGATAGTGGCCATCAGGAAAAGAGACTGTCTTCAGTAAACTTTGTAATTTAGAGTGAGTGTGTCATTTATGGTATGGAATACTTCCATTGGCCAGCTTGGGTCAGCTGCCCTGGCTTTCACTCCTCTTAGCTTCAGCACCTGGCCAACTCAAAACTGATGAAGATCTTGATCACTATGGAGTCTCACACACCATGGCTGGAAAACAAAGTGTCTTGTCAACTTTGTTCTCACTGCATCAGGTCTTCTAAAATATGCAGGCTTCCTGAGTACAATATTGATTCTACAATTCTGTCCCAGCAAAACCAGAACACATCATCGCAAATTATGTAGCAAAACTATATCCTGCCCTTTATTTCAGGCTCTTGGCAATCCTGTAAATGTAAGTGGCATCACATGGAATCAAAAGAAATTATAATAATATTTTTTTAAAAATTAAAATAAACCACTGGGCTTTGCTTTTGCAATGAAAATTCAGCAAAGAATATCACTACTCAGTCCCCATAATTTCTCTGTGGTGAAAAGCCAAGGGTAGCATTTTTCCCACTTCAGTGAAGATTCTTCTCATGGTGCCATCATTTGGAGTATGTGATGAATTATTAGATTATGGAATAGTCAGCCAAGGGAATCTGTGAGTTTCTTTGCTCTGAGATATTAAAAACTAAAATAGTAGAACTAATCAAATGTGCATTAACAAGGATGGACAGTATATTTATACAAGTGGTTCCTTCTCTAGTATCTGTGGTACTATGAGTTTAAAAACAATGGTGTACAGTGATTCCAGATTTTCATTAAGAAAGACTTTGCTTTGTGGCTTATTTTTAAATAGCATCTCTTCTATTGTTATTGGCTACTTTTGTGAGTATATGGCCTTGTATCTTCTATTTAACACAAATAAAATGTACCACATTTCGTTGTGAAAAGTGTTTCTTTACAGTACTCTTTAAACTGTACAAAACCCCCACATAAAATTCATAATTTGCTGGATTAAAGTGCATCAGTTAACTCTTACAGGCACTGTTGGTCTGAAAAGCCTGTTTATCTCACTGAATTAGCATTTCATTGAGAAAGAATAATAATTACACAGCTTGATAGGCACTATACACACCACACAGAAAATAGACATGCAACTGACCAAACCCACTATGTATTCAAATAAGTACAGTCAACCAGTCTTATCTAAAGGAACTATTTCACTGCCTCAGACAGCAGAAGGAATCAGTATCTGTGTAGTCTTCCTATAACTTGATGGAAGTTGCACAAATTCCACACAATAGAGTTCAAGCAACTTCTACTATAAAAGCTGGCATCCAGATGGCCCTGTACTACAAAGTTTGGAATTCAATTCAAGCATTGCTGAAGATCATGAAACTCAAAATCCTGGTTCATGATCCCAAATCCTCTCCAACCAGAACACCACATATTTGGCATTTAACCACTGACATATAGGCTTAGGGCAAAAGACCTGATTTTCCAAGGTAAGCAATTTGTAATGACTTCTGGCTCTATTAATTACCCACATGAAAGAGACGATACAGCAATGCATGTGTAAAGTATTGGTAAAGCCTTGTAAAACAAGGTTTTAATTAGCTGGCATAGCTTCATCTCCGAAACACAACTCCAAACCTATTGAGACAGCAATATATCTCCATTTACTTCACAGACTACTAAAATGTTAGGTGACAAAAGGGAAAAATCACAGAAGATGCCTGTGGTCAACAGAAGCTCAGTATAAAGAAGAGCTGGGGTGTATGAAGTGGGATTTATTTTACATTTCATAGCAATGAGAGGGGGAGGGACACAAACAGGGATAAAAAGGTGTGCTAAATCACGTGCAAGGATGGTATGTGCATACCATCACCTTCCTTCTTCTGATCAGTGATGAACTCATCTGCATGAGTTTTAACAATCACTTAAGAAATCAGATATTTAGAATTTCAAGGCTCAGTGGAAACATTTACAGTTGATTCAAATTGTACATTTTTTGTCACCCAGTGTTGAACGTTATATTAGTTACAATGCACTTCTCTGGGCTCTCTGTTGGTTGGAAAAAGTGACACAAAATATCCTTCACTGATTTCTGTATCCCAATCAGAAAGGTATCTTGCAAATATCAGCTTTTTGTTAATCTGAGGAGAAATTCCACCTCCAATTGTATCATTGCAAATCTAAGCAATTGTTTTGGCGCACATTTTATACATTGTTCTCTCTTTCTCTCTCTTTTTTCCCCCTTCCACTGCTGTTCTTGTTTCTTAAAGCCAAAGTTTAGTTTGAAAAAGTCCTGTAATAATCCATAGTAAGCTTTCCAGCATGGCCTTTCCCCTCTCTCTTCCCTCATTTTCCACAGATGTAGGTCAGCAAGTTGCAAAAAACAGATAGAAAGATATGTATACAAAAATTATTCTGGAGCTAAAAGTGCCTGTTCAATAGCACGCTCACAAAGCATAATGGGTCTGTATGTGTTGAAACATACAGAACAAATGCAAGATCCAGTCCAGCCAAGCATTATAAATCCTTGTTGATTTCTATGAAGCAGAAGCTACTCAGTGTCTTTGAAGATACCATCATGACTTGGCAAGATCATTAGGGAAGGCTGTGTTCCACAGGACACCAAGTACATGCACATATTGAAGTGCTTGGGAAACTGCTTGGAATCTTTCAGGATTTGCTTTCTTTTGAAAATCAAGCCCTGGAGTTCAGTAATCAACTAAATAGCTCTGTGTAAGCTTTTTGTCATTGGAAGTCAGCCTTGATGGAGCTTTTCATGATGAATAGAGATTTGGTCATAGTTCAGATTCAGATTCCTGAGGAATACTTTAGAGTTCACCCAGTTTTAAAGACTGAGTAATTAAAATAAAATAAGGCTTTGTACTGGTTATCCCCTAAGTAAGTTAATTGCATGACAAGTTTCAACTCAAATTTTACATAACAGAAACTTCTCATGGTTTTCCACTTGCTGAAGCAATATTTCATGGGAAAGTTATTTCTTGTTTTGTCTCTACAACATTTATATTGAAAACTTGCTTGTCTTTTTTCCCCCCTTTTTTTTCCTTCCCCCTCCCCCCCCCCCCCAAGTCTTAATTTAATTTTGGGCCAGACACCCACATAATGGTAAGGTTTTCACAACCTACTGACATATTTTCTGCCATCTAGACAATAATTTAAAAGCTTATGTTTGACATTTGATTTTTCCAGAGTAACCAGAATTAGTCATATATTTAATGATGAAATCTAATTATTCTATCCATTTAACCAGCAGAAAGGACTAGGAAATGCCTTACTCACATGCATAAGTGAAGTCTCTCAAATTCCATTCAATAGAATAGAAACCTCTGCAAAAGTAGTCAGTATCTTTGTGGAACAAAGTTGCAAAGAGCAAATTTCAGATCGTAAATCATTTCTGGGAACCCTGCCACAAAATCTTTGAGCAAGAACTTTATTTTACTTGAAAGATTCAGAGAGCTGAACACTAAATGTTCCACAGATGAGGAATGTATAGCACAGCTGGTTTCCTGCAGATCCAGCAAGCCAAATTCTTTTTTCCTATAAATAACTACATTTCTATCAATCTTATTGGAGTTTTGCCTGTATAAACAAAAAGCAATTTTAAAAAATAATAATATAAAGTAATTTGTTCCTAAAATAATTTGAATGCTATGTTAAAGTTTTCTATAAGCCCAATATGAAATTTTATTTCCATGATCATTTTGGTCTGGTCAAAATAAATTATTGTTTTCTCAACTATGTCTGTGTTCTGTAATGTTTAACTTACCAAAAATCACCGTGTTAAATGAAATCTAAAGACTCTTCTGACTAATGCTTTATCTAAAGATACTAGCAGATTTGAGCAATCTTAGCAACTTCCTATAAGCTTGTATAAAATAAAGCTTCCTGATACAAATGGAAGCTGTCATCCAACTTTGAGAAATTATAAAATCATCAATAATTTCACACGAGCAAACAGCATTAGGCCATTCACTAAGTCTAGCTGAGCTAGACTTGCTGCCACTAAAACAGTCAGCTTCCAGACAAAGTCTGAAGCAGATTCTGAGAGAAAACAGAAATTCTAGGACCATCTAGAACTGACCTAAATAAATCCAGTGCAAGCAACAAAATGCTGCCACCTAGAGAGATGAAGGAAAACCCAGTAATAAGTAACTTAAGTAACTGTATCATGAATGGCAGCATAAAATTTAGCTGGTGTACCTGAGTCTGGTGTCAAATTGTGGGGTTTGTTTTTTTTTTTTCCCCAGTTATGGAGCCTCTTGCTCATTCTTTATTTTTTTTTTAATGCTCTATTTCAATACATTATCTTTTAAAATTATTTTCTTTTTTCCATATTCAAAGGAAGGGTTACATCAGCTTATGCAGTGGGGATCACAGTGCACTCTTCGGGGTGGCAATTTCATAGGCTGACCATTTGGGCTATCTTGCATGCAGTTTCAATGACCTCACAACCTTGCAATAACCAGTCCTACAGTGTTTCTTTCTTTACAAATTCAGTTCAGATCTGGGGAAGGAAGGGCCCTACCAAGTGTTCATTCTACAAGTTTCTCTCTTGTACCATTCTGCAGAATTCAAGGACGTGTTTTTCTGAGACGGGTAACAAAAATCGTGGTGACTACTTATTAAAAAGTGTGAAAGCCTTTGTTTATATGTGCAGTCTTCCATAACTGAAAGAAACAGTATTTATTTCAAAGGAATCATAAATGGTTTGTAGAAACAGTGTTCTGTTACTTTGTTTTTCAAAACTGGAAGACATACCTTGGCTTTGAAAAAATGTATAGCAGCTTTGCTGATTTCAATATAAGCTGAATCTGCACAGCTGTACACAGAATGCAATCTGTAAACTCTAGCATAAATTGTGTTTTCATTCTCTGTGATACTTATCATCTCCTTAGACACCTTTGTGCTCAATGCTAGCTGTCAATGTTCTGCACAGTTAAACTTTTAGAGATTTCAAAACTGCACAGAAGCTCATGAGTGGTGGAGACACATTTACATTATGATCATTTGACAAAATATACCAAAATATTGTTCTCTCTTTTAAACACAAACAAAAAGTTACTCCAAACATTGTTTGTGTTATTTTACACAAAACTAAATTCAATCTCACCTTTCTCAAACCGAGGTTAGCCTCTTATGATGCACTTTAAATATGCAAAAACTCAACAATAAATCTGCCAACTTCCCCAGAAACTCTTAAATTCAATATATTCCAAAGGATGGATTCCTTTAAATCAGAAAACAATTACAGTAGGTGCTGTTTTCAGATCTGATGCATCACAGAGTTAGCTTTTATGGATGATCCTACATTTACTGATACATCTCTCACTGGAGTTGCTATTTTTAGTGTTCTTTCCCTACTGAAATTGCTCATGCTTCTGGTGTCACTGCTTTTGAAGCCATTTCCTCTTCTGCTGATGCTACAGAATTCTGCTGTGGTAATGTAATTATTGTGGTCATTTTAAATGGCCCTTGCTATCCAAAGAAGTTCTATTTTTATTCTTCGATATTACACTCACCAAGGCTTTGAAAAAAATTCGATGGATCTCATGCAGGTAAGTACCTCGTGGCTCCATATGACAACAAATGACAGTGAGACAATTAGATGACACCATTGCAGCAGTCACCCCGTGCAGCTGTCTCTGAGCTCCACACCCTCCCGGAGAGCTTGGATAGTTCCTCCCACCCTTCTCCTCCTCCAGCATCAGAAAAGGGAAGCGCTGGAAGGGGTCGCACTCTGCCGACTGCACTCGGCAGCGTTTTCCCTCTTAGCGTCATGAGGTGTGGAATCGGTGCGCGAGGGACTCGGGCTGGGGCCTTGTACACCACGGGGAAAGCAGAAAAGCTCCCAAAGCCCAAGCACCTCGGAGACAGGGCCAAATGATCTGCTCACAGATGCTGGGAGTCAAGAGGCGAAAAGCGAGGACTCCTCTGCCCCACCGCACCTCAGAGGAGCCGCTGCCCGCTCCACAGGAACCTGGGCAAGCGGCACTGCCCGCGGCGGTTACGGCCACGCTCCTTCTCCCCTCCACGGAGCCGAAGCGCAGCGCCTGCTTTCTCTCCGCACCCCCTGACGTTCGCCGCGGGGTAACCACTTGGCGCCCCTGGCGCCTACGAACAGGGTCGCCGAGCGGTGAGGGTACCAAAGCCGCGAGGGAGCCGAAGGCCGAGAAAAGCGCACAGCGCGCGGTAAAGCCTTGGGGGCGCTCGTGAGGCGAGGGCGGGCGATGGTGCACCACTACTGTCCTGGCGGGGGCGCAGCCGCCCACGCCATGCCGCCTCCCTCAGAGTCCAGGCACGCTCCTCCCCGACACACCTCGCCTCCATTTCCCAGAGTGCGGCGCGGGAGCGGGGCAGGAAGTCTCGTGCGCCTGAGTCAGGGGAGGAGGGGGAGCTGCTGCCGGGCGCTGGCGATGGCGCTGGAGACCCTCTCTCCGGACTGGGAGTTCGACCGCCTCGACGACGGCTCGCAGAGTGAGCGAGGGCGGCACGGAAGGGGCTAGCACTGGGCCAGCAGTCCTGCGGCGGTAACCGCCACAGAGTGGGGGAGGCAAAGGCTGAGGAGACCCTGGGTCCCTCCCGGAGCCCTTCTGGCCCCTCGACGTCGCTGCAATCACCGGTGGGAACGGGAGGGAGGGGGAAGCAATCGTGGGAGCTGAGGGCGGTCACCTCCCCAGCCTTCCTCACGGTCCCTGCCCTCTGCGGAGAGCCGGCCACTCGCCGCGCCCCTTCCCCCGGCCGCCAGCGCAGTACTGCTCCTCCTCCGGTCAGGCCTACGGGGGTGGGCTGTTGCGGTGACATTTTTTACTGCCACCATTCTTTCCATAGTTGTTGGGGCCGGGTTTGAGAGAGTGGCTTTTCCAACCTTTCCTCTTTTATCTTCCCTGGGGAGTTGCCTCTGGTGTGGCAGGGAGGGGGCAGGCAGGCTTGCGTGACTTTTTGTTGCACGACCCGGGCAGGAGGAACAGATGCTTGTCGTGGGGATGAGCTTGCTTTCCTTCCCGACCATTTCTCTTGGCTCACAAGTCTTTACAGCTGCTTCCTCGGTTAGCAATAGAAGTCACATCGAGATAAGTTACTTGTATGCAGCTTCCGTTGCGTGGAGTTGGGCAGTCAGTCACTTGCAGTTTCATCTTTCAAAAATAATGAAATAAAACCTTGTGATGCTTAAGCCTTTGGCAGTGGGTTTGCATGCCCATCAAAATTAACGTTTTTCTCAGCCTGTGGAGGTGACCTACTTTCCAAATGGGGAACGTTGTCACATTAATACATGCTATAAATTGGACTGTACCAAATTAATTACATCAGGTGTTGCTCTGAAAAATACCACTCATGGACCAACTGTTTCACATGTAATGTTGTCCCCAAGGGATGATACTGTTTGTCCCATATTAATTTAATCTGTATTTCAGTGGAAGTTGAAATTGTCCCATGCGGAGAGTTTGACCAGTTCTCTAGCTGCAGAATAGAAAATGTGATGTTTTTTTTAAAAATGCCAGATGTCCCGTAGTTTGACTGTGACAGTAAGTGCACCTAGGAAAACCTTTGTGTGATTCCATTACCACCATCTTGTTGATCCAACAGGCTGATCTATTGAGAATACAAAATTCACCTAGAGAAAGGCTGCAGAAAAATCCTGTGATTTGAAGAACACTTGTTGTTGCTGTTGTCTATTTTCTTTTTAGACCTTTATCACTAACCTTTAGCAATTACAACGCTCTCAACTGAGGGCACAAGATAGAAGTCTGGTTCATTGCCTCTCTGTCCTAGATGTTCATGGACATAGCACTAGAAAATCCTGCTATGATGATAAGGCCTTTGGGCATTGACGTTGCTGATTTTTATGCAAAAAGATTCATTTGGGGGATCTGTACTGCTGACCAGATCTCTTGCATTGTTCCAATTGTAATGCTTTTCATTGTAACACCTGAGGAGAAAATAAAGCAAAGTTTCTTCTAAACAGATTAGATCTTATGGAGTATGTCTGCTGCTTGAAAGAAAATACCTGCTTTCTGTGATTTATTTTTCTTTCTTCATGTAAGCCAGCTTATTTAGGATTTTTTTCCTGCATCTTAAAAAGCTTCCCCCAACTCCAAGTAATTTTTTTTTATCAGTCCAACCTTGCCTATCTCTGGCTGGCTAATAGCATTTACTGTCTTGTCTCTCAAATAGAAATTATTCACACTTACATGATCACTACAAGGTAGCACATCAGTGGCTATCAGTAACTGATTTAAGTATTTGGAAATGGTTAATATCAGTTATATATGAGAGCTATAGCATTGATAAAATCTGTCAGTTAGCTGCTGGGAAAGTGACAGTTTGTGGGTCCTCTGGCAGAGCACTGGTGCAAGATTTCATTTGAGAAATGCTGCCCGTTTCATAGGGATTTGATTTCAACAGCATTGCCAGTTTCCTGCTCTTGTATAACTTGGAAGCTTTTTCTGTTCTTTCTGTAAAGCCCCAATGGCTCTGTCAGTTTCTCTGCTCTTTGGGTTTTTTTTTTTTTTGTGCAAAGGAAGGAGAAGGTGGAATTGGGGGAATACCACAGCATCCCTCTAATTCTAAATTTCTGTACTCCAGATTTTCTGTCAGTGAGGTACTGAAGCTGACATGCTGGGTAGTTAAACTCTGTTCTGCAGGGCTCTGCATCCATCAATGTCTTACTGGTTTTCTGCAGTCAAGCTTCCAAAAGATGCACTGGAAGGAGCCTGAAAGATGAGATGAATTTGATGGAAGAGAATAATACAATGCTACAACTCAAGGGCTACACATCAGTGTCTGGAGTGCATGCTGCTGATGGAGAATTTTTTGTTCACTTGCTTTGGATCCATTTACATGAAATTCAGTCGTCTTACTTTGACAGTGTCTGTGCACTGTCTAGGCTGCAGGTACAGCAGGAACCCACTGGCACTAATGCAGAACTTAGTGTGGGAGAGTATACTGTGCTTCTTGGATAGGCTTTTCAGTCCATATGGCTGGTATTGATGCTGGCTTCAAAGTACTAGCTTAGAACTGGTTCAGGACTTCACTGCAGTTGTTTCTCCTCTCAGTCTCAGCCATTGTGTACATAGTCCTTCCCACATTTTTGTTACTAATTTGTCCTTACTTATTTCTCCCCTTATGCCCAGTGCAGTGTCTTAGTCAAATATTTCATTTCTGCAAAAAAATGTTTAAGTGCTAGTTGATTCAGCAGTGCTCTCCTGTTGAAGTAGTCATCAACTACCATTTGGCTCAGTTATTGGCAACATGGACAAATAGAAGTTAAAACATGCAGAAGGGAACTTTTTTTTCACTTGCTAGAGCAGTCAGGTTGCTGAAGTATGAAACAAGTACATATAAAGCTACATGAAAGTTGAATTCTTGTTCAGGAAAAGTTCAGTTCGACTGACTTACATTATCTAGCTTTCACACAATTCTATTTTCAATGAATAGCAGAAAATCACAAGCTATTAATTTGTTGTCCAGTTATGGGGAAGAAACTTCAGTCTTTGCATGAAAAAGGATTGTGCTTTCTTTCTGAGCATAGAAGCCTTGAGCTGTAATCATTCAGTCCGTAGTTCAGATTATGCAACTAAGTAGTTGTATGTAAACTGTGGGGGGAAGGGGGGATAGGAAAGGAGAGGGGGATGTCTTAATGTGGGAAGAAAAAAGAAAGTCAGGATACAGTGCATGTAACTTTTGTGGACCAATTGCTTATAGACTTGGCTTTGCTAATTCATTACACTGTTGTTGGTGTTCAACAGCTGAATGTTACTTTTTGAACCTGGTTGCTGGAAACAGTAACATGACAGCCATGTCTTTCAATGTCATGTGCTAAATGGCAGAAAAATTCTGCTTGGAAATGGTGAATTTGTAAGTGGGAGGAATGATTAAAAGACAAACTTCCCATATAATGCCCAAATAACTTACTGAGAGGTAGCAGGGAGAGAGTGGAAAGAGGATTGCTACTAATACAGCTGCTACTCAGGCCAAAATGATCAGGCATATTGCCTCAAAGTTGGAGTATAATTCCATATGTAATGGTTCAGCTGACTGGTAGAATCACCTACTGTGTTAAGATTTCTGCAGTTGTTTCATTTCCAGCACCTAGATGTGATTGTCACGATCTTAAGTTTAAAAATATATGTAAATTAAAAAAAAATAGTCTGCAAATTGCTTTGATGTTTGATATTTTTGAAGTAGTATTTGAATTTCTTTTAAACTGACACTTTTTTTTTTTTTGTAAACAAATAAGAACTTTGTATGAAAGATACTGTTGCATTAAGGAAAACGCTGCAGTAAAATGAGGAATACAGTACTGGAGCCAAATAGCAACAAATGAAAACTTTTCTTGAAAAAGTTTTTGATATTGCAGTTTACTAAACAGTCTGTAAAGCTGTACTAATGTTGTATTTTTTTCAGAAATTCATGCTGAAGTGCAGTTGAAGAATTATGGAAAATTTCTTGAGGAGTATACATCTCAGCTCAAGAGAATTGAAGATGCCTTGGATGACTCTGTTGGAGACGTTTGGGACTTCAGTCTTGATCCCATTGCCTTAAAGGTCTTCATATATTTAATATGCATTGCAGCTGTTGTTTTCCTAATTCTTCTTTCCCTTCAGAACCTGAGAAGTAAAAGCTTAATGCTTTTGTGTTCTTAGAACTTTGACTTTTGTGTTTGAGAAACCTAGTTAATACTGTTTTAATTATCAAGTAATAAATTGATGCATATAAAAAGATGTTTTCATATTACTGTTTCCCAGTCTTTTGAACTCTAGTGGAAGTTAAATTAACTTACAGTTCTTCATGGCTTGGAAATGTTAATTCCAGCAAAATTTTTCCTTGTGGGTGCTGGCATTTTTATCTGGGCATTTGGGTTTCAAAAGAGCTCACTAATAGTTGTATACCTGCAAAGCAAAGTGTGCATGTATTTGTAGTTCTATTTTGACTTAATGGCCCAGGTCCTCTAAGAGGTGGCTGTTTCTTTGGTCATAACTTCTCTTTCTTCTGTGGAATGTTGTTTTTTCTCTCAATGGATTTACAAATGCCATTTAAAAGTGCTTTTGTTACAATATGGACTTTGTGCAGAAGATGCACTCTCAAGCAATCATCTCTCTGAATAATTTGCATAAATTATGTGTAGGGGCACCACAGTGCTAGACATGTATGAACTAGTCAGTATCACGGCTGACTTCAGTACAAAATCTCAGTCCCTGCATAGATATACTCATGATGTGTCCTGTTTCTTACATTTGAGATGCTTAATTAATGTTTTTAGGTTTTCTGAGCTGTGGAGGTTTTTTTACATGCTCTGTAGTAACTATGCTTTTGCTTTCCAAATAGATTCTTGTAGGCAGTATATAATATACCAGTAGTTGTTTGTGTTTCTGCCTAGAGTGAAAGGTATTTCCATTTAAATGTGAAGAGCAAAGGTTTCCTGCATTGTAGGTTGCCAGTAATGTGCAGTTATTGCTGTCTTACTACTGACCCTATTTGAGATTAAATTGAGGGGGGGGGGGGGGAGAAATGCATACCTGGTTGGATAAATGTATTTTTAACCATTATTTGTTGTTCATTTTTTGGTTTGGGGTAATGTTTGTTGGTGATGTGTGGCTTTTATGTTTGCTTGGGCTTTTTTGTTTGCTTGGGTTTTAAGTATTATTTATTTTTTAAATTTTAGCTTTTGCCATATGAACAGTCTTCCTTACTGGAGCTCATAAAGACAGAAAACAAAGTAAGTGCTTTATGCTTTAAAGAAAAAGAAATTTAAAAACACAGAGTTATTCTAGCTAAAAGCAAGCCCTCTAAATGTGAATAAATTTGTAATGTTTGTGGGTTTTTTCCCCCCTCTGTGAGTCTAGGTTCTAAACAAAGTGATAACTGTTTATGCTGCTCTTTGCTGTGAAATAAAGAAGTTAAAATATGAGGTAAGTTCAGCTGTCTTTTATTACTGTGTGTGAAAATATTTGCAAACTGACTAGCTAATGATACCTAAATTTTGTAGCACAATTACATATATTCTATTTATTAAAAAAATACTTCTTGCTTTTGTTGTTAGGCAGAAACGAAATTTTATAATGGCCTTTTGTTTTATGGAGAAGGAGGTAAGTAACTCCCTTTATCATAAAAGCTTCTAGTTTTGTGGTGTTGCTTCGGGTTATATTAAATGCTACAGTAACTGTAATTTAATAACATGGAAACATGCTTTCTCTCTGTCTTTGACTGATGAACACTAAAGTACAGACTTGGAGCTTATAGGGATATATGTTAGTGTCCTGAGTTAGCTTAAGATAACAATGAGATTTATGTGTAAAGCCCTGTTACCTGCAGTAAGCATTGTTACATTAACAGGAAGTTTTGTTGCAGCCTTATTTACATGAGAAGTAGTGAGTTTGGGCTGTTGAGGTTGTATTAAATGTATAATGTACAGCTTATATACTGTGGGAGATGTTTTTCAAAGCACAGCACTGAAAGCCTGTTTTTCACATGTAAATGCATCCTAAACCAACTCATTTTCTGTTGGGACTAGATTTTACAGTGATTGTAGTAAAACAATAAATCTGCAATTTGATTTTAAAAAAACAGAGGAACTGTTAATAAGTAACTTGGACCAAGTTCTGCCTATTTCTCTTGTGCAATGTAGTTGTTCAAGAGAAGTTGCCATGTGTGGCCTTCAAATGCAGGTAATAGACCTTGTACTACTGTTTAGACCATGACATCATACAGGAGAATAAGTGAAAGTAAGTCAATTCAATTAACAAATTATGAGACCTTGCTTTAGATGAAAGCTGCTTTTGTGTCTTGAGTTAAACTGCTAACTCCTCTGAAAGACTGGTCTTACACTTCCACTTTAAAGGATGTTAGCCTGGGAATAAGCACACAGCTTGATCCTGAGGACTGAAGATACAAATGAATTGATTTAGAGACACATCACCCAACTTTGTTTTCTGTTTCAGAAATTTGAGAGAAAGGGAAGGATTTTTCATAGCAATCTTGTAAAAAGGCTTTTTAAAAGCATTCCAAGAGCATTGACCATGACAGAAGTATTGGGGAGTATGAAATCTTTGAGCAAGGCACTTACCATCATTCTTTTGAGTGCTGTATAGGATGGCTGTTGTGGTTCAGTTAAGGAATGTGTAGAAGTGTGGGGTTGGGTTTTTTCTTCATAAATTCTCGCTTCCTATCAGCCATGATTTTAAATATCTTACAAGAAAGTGATATGCTGCCAAAATGACACTAGGAGATCCGTGAAAACTCCATTCCTCTAGCACGAAAGAAGTCAGACTATTGCAGATTAATCTACTACAGAAGCTGATTGTTTCTGATGGATGTTTTTCAGGGGACACTTGAGAATGACAGTAACTGAGAAGTCAGGCTTCTGTGGGTTAGGTAGCTCTTCTTTGATAACAGCAAGCTTGCTTATTTGGAACAGCTATCAAAGTTACTGGCGCAAGGATGATTGAAATACATGCAAGTACTGTGCTGGCCTTTGCTGTCTGTATGAAGAAACATTTTATTTTTTTCTAGTCTTGTTCTTGGAGTGCCTAGGACTAGTCTAGGAACTTTAAAGAAGTTAGTTGGATGGTATTCTGTGGAACATATACTAAGTGTGTAAAGGGGAAACCATGCAATCTTTAGAATCTTGTCCCAGACATTCATCTTGAAGAAGTATGAAGACTCCTTTAGTCTCTGATGGCTGTTCTAAAAGATCATATTTTATGAAGCAATAGACTTTCATTTCTTATGCGGGTTAACTTGCAAGGGTAAGCCATTTTTGCTCAGTAGAAAAATTTCCAGTCTAGAGCATTAATCTGTCGTCACATTAAGAAGACTATATTTTGTCAGGTGGTATTGCAGCTGCTCCAGCCTGCAACAATTTGGCATTGGTGCTGTAATTCCCATTTCTCATGGTATCGTGTTAGTGTACTTAGTCATACAGGCTATGCTTTGAAGCTGTTGTGATGGGCCAGTTCTTTTGTGCAGGATGATATGTAGGGAGAAAAAATCAATTTCTTGAGGAGACTGTATGCTGCACGGCTTTTTCTTCTGATTAATGGTGTAGTGTTTTCTTTCAGTTAAGTAATCTCCAGTCAGTGTTCCTTCCAATATAAATACCTAGTGCTTTCATACAGACTTTTAAAAATGGAAACTTATATCAAGTTGTATAATACATGTCTTCCAAGAAGTATGTTTGGTATTCTTTATTTCAGGTTATGGGAATGTTTTTCCTGTTTTGTGTCTAGCTTGTAAACAATACATTTTCTAAGGAGAAAGAAACTTCAAAGGTCCAGATTAGGAAAGCAAAAGCTTTCAAGGCTCTGTCATTATGCTTATAATAATGTGCTCTACTTGTATGACAAACAAATGGCTTGGCGGGCAAGCTTCAATGTTAAATGAACAGATATGACACAGGCTTTTGAAAGCATTCACAAATGTTTGTCTTTTTAGCCACAGATTCCAGCATGGTAGAGGGAGATTGCCAAATACAGATGGGAAGATTTGTTTCTTTCTTGCAGGTAAAGTATGTTTTGATTGTTTTGACAGCAATCATAATCTTAATTTTACTTGCAAAGTAGGTTTAACAGTCTGCAGTATCCTGCCTGCATCCTGCTGAAAGGCATTGCAATCATTTGATACATTATTATGTTTTGCCTGCAGACCTGTCACAGCCAGCTAACATGCCACACAGTGCTTTAGATACTGGAAGTCTAATGAGGGAAGAAATTACAGCTTGTGTAATCGTTTCTCAAAGAAATTAGAATTTGCTTGAGAATTTCAGTAAGAGAAGATGAAGTTGTTTTGTTTGACGGTGAAGTTAAAGATACCTATTTTTATGGTTTTGATTAGCAAGTTTTAGTTTTCATTGAACACTTGGAATGGATTGTTTCATTTTTTTTTTAGCTGATAGAAAAAAGCAAAATTAAAATATGTATCTGCAAAAAAATTGCTTGTGCCTCACTCAAATTTTTAGGGAACAGCATTATTTCCTGTACAGTTTGGTTGTTATCAGGGTCCTATGCATGAAATTGGGATCTGTGTTTCTTCTGAATGTTTCCTGTGCTCTTGAGTTACAGTGTATGGAATTTTTTTGTCTTTAATATAGCTTAATTGACTGTCCTGTTCCCAAAAATGTTTATATTTTTATGCGCTATTGGTTGTAGTACAGTATCCGTTGAAGCAGAAAATCTGCAGAAAGAGAAAGCTTCCAAAATGTGTAAACAAATTTGAGTTTAACAAATGTTAAAATTCCTGTTCTTGCTGTGTAGTAGCATGACAGTAAGGATTTAGTGAATCATAACAGGTTGAGTGCTATAGGAACTTGTTGCTCAGCCTCTTTTACTATGCTCAGGAGCAGTTGTTAGGATATCTTGGTCGGGCTATTTTCCCCATTTTTCAAGCTTTGTCCTATCAGCTTTGTCATTTCCATCCTTTGTCCTCTATATCTTTTCCAACAGATGTTTGAGACCTTTTAGTGGTTCTGAAATGCGGCTGCTGTACAGTTGTGTTTTTCCAGACTTTTTTTTTTTTTCCTTCCCTGCCAGGGTGTTCTGTCCAGGTAGAAGTTGAGAGCAGGGTGACTGACTGGTTGGGTATCTATGTGCATTGCAAACCTACTCTGTAGAACAAGTTTTATTTGTGGAGTATATGCTGATGTGGTTATTCTTAGGGTAAATGCTACACAAAAATACAGTAGTATTGCTTGTGAGCCCGCTCTGCATGTATGCTATGATGACTTTCTGATGAGCAACTTGGAAAGAAGGGAGATGCAGGATGTTGCCCCAAAAGGAGGGTTACCGTGCTAACGTGTGTATTGCTTTGGGTAAAGCTGTGAGGAAAACTTACTCCTTATTGGCTTTGCTGTTTTTCAACTGTTGCATTCCCCTAAATCCACTCAGCAGAAATCTACATCCACAGACTGGGAAATGCAGTTCTAGTCAGTGCTATGAGCATATCCCCTGGGGCAGTGTGAAAATATGAATGAAGGTGACAAAAGAGGCGAAATGTTGATTTCATAGAGCTAATATCCACCCAAGGGCTTTTTGGCTCTTCTGAGTTCAGGATTTCGTGATTAACTAGATGTAATAGCCTCAAATTTGCTATATCAAAATATTTTTAAAAATTATTAAACTAGTGTTTTGCAGCATCGTTTAGGTACTCATGATCCTGCAGAAGACAGTGTAGTTGAAGAACTCCAATAAACAGATAATCTAGTTAGTGTTATGTAGCTGCTGATATGCCTGTGCTGTTAATTGGACCGTTTCCTGAAAGTTTAAAAGTGGCAGCTGGTGCCCCTTCCCTAGGAAACATGATCTTAATTGTTTATTATCCATTCCTCTGAAACCTGTTGGCTTATCTCAGCTGCATTTGTTAGAGCAATACAAGTGTGAGATGTAATGACACTTATGTTTTGTGAAAACTGGTGACTAATAGAAGGCAGAAGCCCAAATAAGTTCTATTTTTGATGGAGAGGAAGACAGAATTCAGCTGCTAGCCAAGGCAGTCTTCTGGCAGGAACAGCAGGCTGGCTGGGTAGCCAGTGTGGGCTGTCTGCTGTGAAGCTGTCTGTGTGCTGACTGGCTAGACTCATTGCATGCTGACTTTTCCCTGGTGGGATTACAGGGTGCATTAATGAGTAAATACTACTGCAGTTAAGGGAAACACAGATTCATTTATCTTGTTGCTGAGGAAATGCCTTGTTAAAATAGAAATTACGATAGTCCTTTACTTGGTTAGAGTTGGACTTCTTGCTCAGTTTTGTTATTTAACTGAGCTCGAATTCTGCTTTAGTCAAGCATACCTCTCCAAGACATTTCTTTGAAAGCAGTATTTTGTGTCTTAGCACTTTTACAGTAGGTACAGGCTTGTGTTGATTTAAAATGTGAATTTGGCTATCACCAGCTCCCAAGAGCTTCAAGTGTATGACTCTTGAAAGTGGGGAAAAAGTACAGCCTTTGCTCTCAGGGATTTTAACTCTGGAAGTACTTGGGCACATTGTCAAGTCACTTCTTACTGTGTTTGATAAATTGAACCAATAGTATAAATAGTCCAAGTTGTACTGGAAGCTTGTGTTCAGTGGCTTCTTAGCTTAGTTCCAGATCCTTTTTCTGAGCTGTTGGTGTGTTGTTTTCTGTCATACTGTAGGTCTGCCTGCTCACTTGCACTAGCAGTGCAGTTGGAGCTTGGGCTGAAAGTTCATTGGTTGATGTTCAGTATTTTGGATGTAATGACACCCTGTGTGTGAGGAGGCTCTATAAATGTATATGCATTTTATTTTTTTGCATTTCAGGAACTGTCTTGCTTTGTTACCCGGTGTTACGAAGTGGTGGTGAATGTAGTGCATCAGTTGGCTGTTCTCTATACCAGCAACAAGTAATTATTTCTTAAAATGCTATATTGTTTTTTATACTTAAGCAAATGTATAAAATACGAATGTTCGGCCTAAGGCATGGTAATTTTTTTGATATTGTTGTCTAGAGATAGGGAGAGTGCTTTGCTGTGCAAGTTTGGGCTTCATAAGCTGCTATGGAAGTGGATTTGTTTTATTTTCAGAAAAGACAGTTCTTTTAATCTAATGAGATGGAAGAATTCATTTTTTTTTTTTTGTTTTTTGATAGAACTGAGGTTTCAGAGTGTTTATGACCAAGAGATAAAATTACATTTTCGTCCTTGCTCTGTTTGAGAGATTACTTCTGTTGACTGATAGAGTGGATACCAATAGCTTCAGAAGCTTAAAAAATCAGGTCACTTCCACAGTCTGTTTTAAATACATAAATATTAGTATATATTCCTCACAGAACAACCATGGTTTTAACCTGAAGTTGAGCTTCTTTGTGCTTAGCTACTCTGAAAACTCTGAGGAGAGTTTAGCTCTGAATAGAACTGTGTGGCTTTTGATTAATTCCCCACAGCAGGTAGGATAGCATTGTTTTTCTCAGTTCTATTTGTTTTACTTTTTGTCTTATGCTAGAGCACAAGGTAGACTTTCTATATGATGCTGGATGTATAGCTTAGACATGGCTTGATTTAAATATGTGAAGTGACTTTGTACTTCTGGGTCACAAGAGTGTTACATATGAAGACTGCTGTTAGTATAGCTGAATTAGAACTGTTGATACATGTAGGCATGGACTACAGTCAGTGGTTTGAAGCAGTCATGCTGTACATTTTAAAATGCGATATTAGATTTCATGATAGCACACAGATTTCACAAAGCATTTATTTCTAATCTAATTTTGATGTTCTTTTGTTTTCTGGAGTTACTGTGTTGATAAAGAAAAATATACCCTAAGAAACAAAGAGCCCAGCATGATATAGAATGATAAATATGTTCTGTTCTAAGGATTAAAAAGGTACTGAAATATTTATTTTATCTACAGGACTGCACCTAAAATTATAGAGACATCTGGAGTTCATTTTCAGGTGGGAATAGTTTGGAGCCCTTTTGGTTATGTTTATATATGTATATGTTGATCATTTGTCCAGAGAAAAGTAGCAAGAAAGTGGGTTTCAAGTGCAACTTTCAATCTGGAATATGCTTTTAAGTTTTTGTTTTGTTAATTGCCTTTTTCTGGCCCTTGTATGGAAAGGACTAGTATCTCAATTTCTGTCATATTGTAGCTTTCTGAGCTGGAAAGTGTTTGCGTGCTCCCTTTAATGTGTGCAATATGTGCTTTTGCATGTAGACAATTTAAAAAAATCCTACTTTCAGTGTTGAAATTGGCCAGTGAACTTAAAGCAGGGCCTGCAGGCAAACTAATATTCCTTGTGTCACTACAAGAAATGCTACATCTTTAAGCTGCCAAACCAAGAAATCTCCAATTTAACTCTGTAGCTGGTGCCCTATTGACTGATAGTATATTGAAAGTAACTTTAATTGAAATTGTATATGCCACTTATGACTGCAATAATCTCTTCAATAACTACCATCTTTTTTTTCTTTTTTTTTTAATAGGCAATGTATGAGCATTTGGGAGAGTTGCTTATGGTCTTAATCACTCTGGATGAAATAATTGACAATCATGCCACTCTGAAAGATCACTGGACCATGTATAAGAGGTGTGTCTCTGATGGTGTGAAAAATACTCCCCCAACATAAAAGGTGCATCTGTCTTTATTCCAAGACAGTCAGTGTGGGGACATGAATTGTGGTAGCTCCAGGAGTTTTTCAGGCATCTCAATGAAGAGCAGGGCTGAGCTTCCACTGTGTCCTTCTAAAAGCACCAATAAGTTTTTAAGGTGCTGAACGTTACATTTGCAATACATGGTAAGCATCTTGACAAACAGTAATAACTGGTGGGGTTTAAAATGTATTCCATAACAAATCTGATTTTGTACAGAACTCAATCTAAGACTCTGTCTGGGAATGGGCATACAAATTTAAGCAGAGTCAGCAATTAAAGGTAGTTAATTTGTGGAATAACAACTGTTTCATTTAAAGCCTGAATAAGTGGAAATTACTCAAATGCAAATGGCTTATGAAGATCCTAGAGGGTTTTGTTGTGGGTTTAGTGGGGGTTTTTGTGTGCCTTTTTTTTTTTTCCTAATGTGCACAGATGTGGGCAATTAAAGCCTATTATCAAAATAGTACAGGGTGTGATAAAACTGTTTGCATGTTTTGTGTTGTATGTGTGTGTTCCACATACATACTCCTTACAGGCTGCTCAAATCAGTCCATCACAACCCTTCTAAGTTTGGGATTCAAGAAGATAAACTGAAGCCATTTGAAAAGCTACTGTTAAAACTGGAATGCCAGCTCCTTGATGGGATGATATTTCAGGTAATGAAATTTATCTTTCCCAGTATGACAGAAGAAACAAAAGTGACACTTTTTAGAATGGTTGGTTTGTTTTCATTTTGTTTTGTTCCAGATACATTGATGTGTGAATTTGGCTCTTGCATCTGTGCATGGGGTTGAGGGGCAGGCAGGGAGGAAGAAAGGCTCTATTGTAAGATCCTTCCTTTGCTCTTCTCATGTGCTAGAACTGTGCTGGGCTTTGAATGGTAGCAGTTAATGCTTACTGTTTACAGAAAGCTTGGTGTTAGGACTGTGTATTATCAGGGAGTCTGTTTTTTCACCAGATATTTTAATAGTGGTCAGACCTACATATCATAGGTCCACTTTGTTTTAGCTGTAGGTTAGTCTCCTCAGTAATCTTCAATATATGTTAGTTGTAACCTCTTGCTATGTATTTTGTCTCATTCTTGGCATATGAAACAGGTGATGTCATTAGGTACCACTTCAGTGATGTATATCCCAGAAAAGTGCAAGTGTACAAGCAGATGAGAAGGGTTATTACTTTTTGAATACAGTAAACTGAAGTGTGTTCATACAAGAAACCATCTGTTTTTAGAAAAGTGTGTACGTGAGACAGTGAAATCAGATGTTGTGGTAGTGGGCAGAGGATAGCGTTGCTGAATCTGGTCACAGCAGAGTCAATTGAACAGGCCCATTGCTCAGTTCTTACTGTTACATCTTAAATGGCACAGGGAAGATGATTTGGTCTGTACAAGCCTCCAGAAGTGAAAATGGGGATAAATAATGACTCAATATTTGTCTTATTCTTTCAAAGGGACATTGCTACCAGATATCTATTTTTGATCTTGTATTTCTCTGATGTTGGTTACAGTGGTATAAAAACTTCGTTATATGTAGGATTTGGCAGTAGGATTTGTCTGGTGTTCATTCAGGAGGTTTCCTCTCCTATCCTGGAAGTGCCCCTTCCTAATAATAATGCATGGAAAATATTCTTAAGTACAATTCCATTAAACTTTACTGGTATCATTAGAAAATCTGAAGTGTCTCTGTTTGTTTGTTTGTTTGTTTTTTTTTTTTGCACTGTTGTGTGGGGTTTGATAATTTTCTTAAACCACCACTAGGGGTGTGAGGTTTTGCACTAAAAGTTCATGTAACACATCCTACAAGGGACTTGCATAATCTTGTTTAGTTAATGGTTGTTAATGTATTCTAATAATGCAAATACATGTCTGGTTTATTATCACTCACACATCAAGTGGTTTCTTCAAAATGCCCCTTAAGAGAAGTATGAAGTGAATAATGACTTTGAATATTAGGTATAAAAGAGGTTTTTAATGTTTTCTATTATAATCATTTAAGCCTAATTAAAACTCTGCCTGTTGTGAAGTTTAACTTCAAGTTAGTCTTAAATCAATGTGCTCTTGAAGTATTCTGCCATCGGGAAATCATTATTATTTAAAGGTCCAAAATTTGTGACATTATCCCTATGCTTTTTTCCTTTGCTTTTTTGCTCAGGCCTGTATAGAGCAACAATTTGATTCTCTGAATGGTGGAGTTTCGGTGTCAAAGAACAGCACATTTGCTGAGGAATTTGCTCATACTCTTCGCACAGCTTTTGCAAGTGTTGAAGCCAAACTTGGTAATACATGCTCAGGCTTCTCCTGACAGCTTCACTGTTGCTAAAATTGTTTGTATTGTTCGTGTGGGAGCAGACTTCAAAAAAGGTGTATTTCTGCAGGTGAACCTTCAGAAATTGACCAGAGAGATAAGTACGTGGGCATCTGTGGCCTCTTTGTACTGCATTTTCAGATTTTTCGGACCATAGACAAGAAATTTTACAAGTCATTGTTGGATGTCTGTAAAAAAGTGAGTGCTTTATTCTTTTGTCAATAATGAAGCGGGAGGGGGGGGAAAGAATCTTTGGTAGTAAATTGGATAATATGCTCGGTTACATAGCATAGCACAGACTTGGGAGAAACCCCACATAATTTACTGAAACAAATGTGAAGACAGAATTAAATTTTCCCTGCTTTTTATAATTTCTGCCTCAACCCTTTTAAAGATGGTCTAAAACCTGTGCACTCACATAGCAGCATGGTAAAATAACTTGAAATTACCATTAAAAGGTTTCTTCTCAAGGTTAACGTGGCACTGAGAATAAAAATTGTTTGAAATCTGAGCATGTTGTGACTGAATAAATACTGTGGGTTTTGGCTGCGGTTATAGACATGCATTTTGAAAGACATCTTAAGTCCAAAGGTGACTGGAGCTTTTTTATATCAGGTGGTGTTAAAAAATTGCTAAATTCCCTAATACTGCTGAGAATCACTAAGAGTAGTAATAACTCTGTGGTGTCAAGAAACCTTTTCTAACACAAACACAATACTTTGTAGAAACTAGTTATGCAGAAAAACTGAATTGTGTTGTGGTTCAGAAGAGATAAATGAAACATGCATGGTGGCACAGCACTTGTACTTATTTGTGTTAGTTGCTCCTTTGTAATGTTTTCTCCCCTTTTCTTTCTTTTTTTTTCCCCCCACCCAGGTACCAGCCATCACATTAACTGCTAACATTGTATGGTTTGCTGACAACTTTCTTATACAGAAGATGCCAGCTGCTGCCAAACTTCTGGACAAGAAAAGTATTCATACAGTTAAAACACAAAGGGAGAACTTTCTACAGCAGAAGGCGCAGTCGCTTACCAAGTAAGCTTCCTAAATAATGCTTTATGATGCTGTTTGGCAAATACTTTATAAACACATGGATTTCTTCATGCAGTGTGCTTGTGTGTTCTGTAGTCTTGCTAATCAACTTTTCCACTTCACTGCAGCAATATGTGTGCTAGAATTGCTGAAAAAGTGATGATTATATTTAAACAAGTAATTACAACTGATGTAATCCAAGCAGATTAGTTTCTGGAGAATCATGTTATTTAAGTTCAATCCAGTCTGGCATTGTTGTAATGACAAGTTACATACACACACACACAAATACATATAACAAAAAGTCAAACTCGGAGGGCAAAAAAGTAACCTTAGTGTAAGACTCTCTTTCTAGTGTTTAAAAGTGTTTTCTAGGAGTTTTATTTACTGCTTTAATTTAAAATCATATATATATATATATATCTCAAAGGGCTGTTTCTTCTCTTGGAACACAAATTTGACTCTTTAGGGTATACAGATATAATTGACAGAGTAATTAATCCTTACCTATAGAGAATTATAATGTAAATGAGTATGTGGTTCTGATGCTTTTAGGAATGGAGGCTTATTATTTGGGGGACTGAAGGTTTAAATTATTTCCCTTGCAAGAATTTTAGCTGTGGAAAGAGAAAAGAAAATCCCCCATACTCTTATTATTTGCAAGCAAGCAACATTCTTTGTTTCCTTCTCCAGAGACATGCAGTCGTATTATGTTTTTGTGAGCTCATGGATGACAAAAATGGAATCTATCTTGTCAAAGGAGCAGCGCATGGATAAGTTTGCTGAAGATCTTTCTAACCGCTGCAATGTCTTCATCCAGGTGTGCCATCTTTTAATGTGGTGATGCAGCAAATCTTGCAGCAAACTGGTGTTTTGATGCAAGTTCTTGAACGTAAAAAGAAATCACAGAAGTTCTGTGATCGTCAGTGTGTTATTTTACAATTTGGGAATTCTTTAAATGCCCAATAGCTGCTCTTGTAAGTAAATGTGTAAAAGGTCTTTCTCTGAGGCATATGGGGAAAGAGAATCTGACTTCAGTCGCTAAAATTTTGACTATTTCTCTTTTCCTCTCTAGTAAAGGTTTTTGTTTTCCTTTTGAGTTACTCATGAGGTACATTAAGGTGGACTGAACCAGTATCTAATTTAGTTTGATTTGGCACAATACATACTTCCAGTAAAGGTTTTTGTGTTGTTTCATTGTGCTTTGCCTAGTGATGATACTTTGCAAGAATCTTACTACGTTCCGAGGCAGCTGGTTTTCTTTTGGCCTACTAACAGCATGTAGTCTTAATGTAAGATGCATTTATTTCTGAACTTATTTTTTGCTGGTTTTTTATATCTATTTATCTGCCTGACAGAAATCTGATGAGAATAGATGTGTGATAAAAGCATGATCCTGAATCTTCCATCCCTAAAAACATACATGTACATGAGCTAGAATCTGGGGTTTTCATACTTAAAACATTTGCAGTAGTCTAAAAATTTTGCTATGTAGTGAACTGAGTTTCCTGTGCCACTTGCTGGATTTCCCTAGCTTCTTTTTTTGTTACTCCTACTCCTTTGAAATCAGTTGAATAACATTTTGTCTTGCTCTATGTAACTGTACTTAAAAGCTTAGCATACAGCATGATTATTTTTTTTTGTTGTGGGGTGACACATTTCTACACTTTCTAAATAGAAATGTCAAGTACTCTTGGTGTATTTATTCTGTGGAATCTGGAAATTTTAGATTGCTTTTGTGATAGGTTGTCTTTTTGGGGATGGGAGTTGGTGGTTTGATTTACATACAGCCTCAGAGGTCTAGTAATTTCACACCTACTGTGTGATTAATTCACTGACCTATGTTTAATTTTAATGGCTGTAAAGAGGTTAATGATCAAATTAAAGGACTCGTAGGCAGTTGCATAATGTCTGCCCAATAAAAGGGTTTCATTCAGC